>NC_140170.1:176038873-176201373 GCF_963971535.1 Notolepis coatsorum | reverse complement strand
ATAGTAGTAGTAGTAGTAGTAGTAGTAGTAGTAGTAGTAGTAGTAGTAGTAGTAGTAATAGTAGTAGTAGTAGTTATAGTAGTAATTAGTATTAGTGGTAGCTGTAGTAGTAATAGTAGTAGTAGTAGTAGTAGTAGTAGTAGTAGTAGTAGTAGTAGTAGTAGTAATAGTAGTAGTAGTAGTAGTAGTAGTAGTAGTAGTAGTGGTGGCTGTAGTAGTAATAGTAGTAGTAGTAGCAGTAGTAGTAGTAGTAGTAGTAGTAGTTATAGTAGTAGTAGTAGTAGTAGTAGTAGTAGTAGTAGTAGTAGTAGTAGTAGTAGTAGTAGTAGTAGTAGTAATAGTAGTAGTAGTAGTTATAGTAGTAATTAGTATTAGTGGTAGCTGTAGTAGTAATAGTAGTAGTAGTTATAGTAGTAATTCGTATTAGTGGTGGCTGTAGTAGTTATAGTAGTAGTAGTTATAGTAGTAATTCGTATTAGTGGTGGCTGTAGTAGTAATAGTAGTAGTAGTTATAGTAGTAATTCGTATTAGTGGTGGCTGTAGTAGTAATAGTTATAGTAGTCATTTGTAGTAGTCATAATAATAGGCTTCCTCACCTTCCCAATGCCTGGAGATGCTGTGGTCAGGTCTGGCTCGGGACAGAATACCTTTACCAAAATATCCCTAAAAACACACAAACAAACAAACACCTTCACCCAAATGAATACTAACACACACAACAAACACATTTACCAAATGAATACCAAACACACACAAAACACCTTTACCCAAAGTAATACTAAAATACACACAACAAACAACTTTACCCAAAATAACACTAAATCTAGAAGCATAGGCTAATTACTATTTGTATTATGCACATTGTTGCGGGCAAGACCACCCGCATTTCATTGTATACTCGTATGCCGTGACAAATAAAACTCTTGACTTGACATAGAGACTACTCATAGGACATACTGTAAGGAAGGCAGGCAGACGGATGACACGCAAACCTCGCTTCCTCGATCCATCAATATCTCCTTCCCTCCTCCCTCCATCCAGATCTCCTTCCCTCCTCCCTCCATCCAGATCTCCTTCCCTCCTCCATCCATCAATATCTCCTTCCCTCCTCCCTCCATCCAGATCTCCTTCCCTCCTCCCTCCATCCAGATCTCCTTCCCTCCTCCATCCATCAATATCTCCTTCCCTCCTCCCTCCATCAATATCGCCTTCCCTCCTCCCTCCATCAATATATCCTTCCCTCCTCCATCCATCAATATATCCTTCCCTCCTCCTCCCTCCATATATCCTTCCCTCCTCCTCCCTCCATATATCCTTCCCTCCTCCTCCCTCCATATATCCTTCCCTCCTCCTCCCTCCATCAATATCTCCTTCCCTCCTCCTCCTCCTCCCTCCATCAATATCTCCACTCCTTCCTTCCCTCCTCCTCCTCCCTCCATTCATTGATTGATTGATTGAAAACTTTATTAACAGATTGCAGAATGGGTACAGTGTACCTCATCCCATTTCTGCTTTGCACTATATAGTATATTGTATATTAGTATATTGTATAGTATATTGTATGGTAACTCAGTTACTTCTATTCTGCATTGAACATTGTACATATGTACATACTGAACACTTGTGTCTACGTACATGACTTATATTTTTTTTTACATGCTATACTTATTTTATTTCATACTTATCTTTTTTGTCTAGCACAGTCTCTGGAGCGTAACAGAAAGAAGCATTTTGTATAAAAGTATTCTGTACTTCTGTATGACAACTAATAAAGAAACTTGAACTTGAAACTTGAACTTGAGTACAGTACAGCTCAATACATACAATTGTTAAGGGGATGCAGACCAGAGAAAGACTTTCGTCTTGTTTACATCAGGGTCCCCCATTTTCAATTCATATAACATATATGACATACATGACATACAGATAGACAGTACATATATGATCACTCCATCACTCCCTACCCTCCCGTAGAGCTCCTGGATGTGTTTAGGATCCCGGACCAGGACGTGTTGGTTGACCAGCTCTGCCCGGTAGACCTGCTCCTCTGCCCGGCTCTCCTCCTCCTCGCTCCTCGGCACAGGGAACGGACCTCCGTACGACTCGTACACTCTGGTGCGGCGCTTCGGCGCCTGGAACACAGCCTCCATGGCGAGACGAAGAGCTGGCTTCCACCGACACCGCTTTACACATTAATACATGAGATCACCATAACATCTTCATATGATGGGGGGGGGATTTCTTACAACGTGTGTTCTTTACTGCACACTGTTGATGATGTTGAATGTTCCAAGTGTTGTGTTTAATTGTAGACCGATAAGAAGCTGAACCCCTAACATGTCGAAGTAGGCTAATAATGTAAGCGAATCAACGTGTTTCCATAAGATACGATGTGTTGTTGTATGAATTATGTTTATAATGGAGGTGTGTTGTTGTATGAATGATGTTTATAATGGAGGACGGTGCTTCATCGCGTTTCCCTGTTTACCATGGAGTGTCAGTGTAACTGTTAACCCCTGTCCGGGTGGAACTATCGAGCTGCTTAGCCATCGTTCCTACCACGCATCTGCTGGTGAATTTGACTTGAGTAATATACTCCTCCTCCTCTCTACATTTATACCACTATCAGTACCTCTCTACATGTGCGTTTATACCACTATCAGTATCTCTCTACATGTGTATTTAATTATATCACTATATCTGCACCCTCTACATGATGTAAACAAGACAAACATCTTTCTCTGGTCTGCATCCCCCTGTATTGTACCCATTCTTCAATCTTTTAAATAAAGTTTTCATTCATTCACCTCTCTACGTGTGTATGTATACTACTATATCTCTGTGGGACGTTGATGTGTATTTTAACTAAGTGATGTTATTTTTGCCTGTTGTGTGTAATTATATATAGGTTGTGTTTTTTTTTTTTTTTTTTTTTATCTGGACCATGAGTCTGTATTAAAGTTTGAATTGAATTGAATCTCTATCTCTCTACATGTGTGTTTATACCACTATATATACCCCTCTACATGTGTGTCTATACTATATATACCCCTCTACATGTGTGTTTATACCACTATATCTATACCCCTCTACATGTGTGTTTATACCACTATATATACCCCTCTACATGTGTCCATACCATTATATCTATACCCCTCTACATGTGTGTTTATACCACTATATCTATACCCCTCTACATGTGTGTTTATACCACTATATATACTCTCTACATGTGTGTCTATACCATTATATATACCCCTCTACATGTGTGTTTATACCACTATATATACCACTCTGCATGTGTGTCTATACCATTATATATATACCCCTCTACATGTGTGTTTATACCACTATATCTATACCCCTCTACATGTGTGTCTATACCATTATATCTATACCCCTCTACATGTGTGTTTATACCACTATATATACCCCTCTACATGTGTGTTTATACCACTATATATACCCCTCTACATGTGTGTTTATACCACTATATATACCCCTCTACATGTGTGTCTATACCACTATATATACCCCTCTACATGTGTGTTTATACCACTATATATACCCCTCTACATGTGTGTTTATACCACTATATATACCCCTCTACATGTGTGTCTATACCACTATATATACCCCTCTACATGTGTGTTTATACCACTATATATACCCCTCTACATGTGTGTTTATACCACTATATATACCCCTCTACATGTGTGTCTATACCACTATATCTATACCAGTGTGTTTATACCACTATATCTGTACCCCTCTACATGTGTGTCTATATCTGTACCCCTCTGTGTACATGTTATTACCACTATATCAGTAACTGAAGTTTGCATTTTTGTACCTAATTGTTTGCATTTTGTACTTAATTTTGTACTTTAGTTTGTATAGTGTATATTTTGTATGGTGTTTGGACATTATTATTTTTACTATATGAAGCACATTCTCAGGGGGCTCATAGAGAACCAGGCATTTCACTGTAATGTACATGTACTTTATAAGTGACAAATAAAACAAAACTTGAACTTGAGTTACTGCTTTTCACCGTTGCAAAGATTATTATATTTCTGTCACAACAGCCACTGTCAGGAGTGTTTGCAGGAGTGTAAAGTAACAGAGAATGTTTACATATGGTTCCTGTGTCGACCAGCAGACAGACCAGCAGGCAGACCAGCAGACAGACAGACCAGCAGACAGACAGACCAGCAGACAGACCAGCAGACAGACCAGCAGACAGACCAGCAGACAGACCAGCAGACAGACCAGCAGACAGACCAGCAGACAGACAGACCAGCACACAGACCAGCAGACAGACCAGCAGACAGACCAGCAGACAGACCAGCAGACAGACCAGCAGACAGACAGACCAGCACACAGACCAGCAGACAGACAGACCAGCAGACAGACAGACCAGCACACAGACCAGCAGACAGACCAGCAGACAGACAGACCAGCAGACAGACAGACCAGCAGACAGACAGACCAGCAGACAGACCAGCAGACAGACAGACCAGCAGACAGACAGACCAGCAGACAGACCAGCAGACAGACCAGCAGACAGACAGACCAGCAGACAGACCAGCAGACAGACAGACCAGCACACAGACCAGCAGACAGACAGACCAGCAGACAGACCAGCAGACAGACAGACCAGCACACAGACCAGCAGACAGACCAGCAGACAGACAGACCAACAGACAGACCAGCAGACAGACCAGCAGACAGACAGACCAGCACACAGACCAGCAGACAGACAGACCAGCACACAGACCAGCAGACAGACAGACCAACAGACAGACCAGCAGACAGACCAGCACACAGACCAGCAGACAGACCAGCAGACAGACAGACAGACAGACAGACCAGCAGACAAACCAGCAGACAGATCAGCAGACAGATCAGCAGACAGACAGACCAGCAGACAGACCAGCAGACAGACCAGCAGACAGACAGATCAGCAGACAGACCAGCAGACAGACAGACCAGCAGACAGACCAGCAGACAGACAGACAGACCAGCAGACAGACCAGCAGACAGACCAGCAGACAGACAGACCAGCAGACAGACAGACAGACAGACAGACAGACCATCAGACAGACAGACCAGCAGACAGACCAGCAGACAGACAGACAGACCAGCAGACAGACCAGCACACAGACCAGCAGACAGACCAGCAGACAGACTCACCAGGATCCTGATGAGAGTCCGTAAACACGATCACATAACCCCCATCCTCCACTCACTACACTGGCTCCCCGTCTCATCCCGGATCAACTACAAAATCCTTACGATCACCCATAACTGCATAAACGGACACGCACCCCTCTACCTTCAGGAACTCATCACTCCACAATCCTTCACTCGCACCCTCAGATCTGCAGGTAGCCTGCTCCTTCAGGTCCCCAATACCCAGCTCTGCACCATGCCTGTGGAACAGCCTCCCCATCCAGCTGAGGGCACCACAGAGCCTGGACTCTTTTAAAGCAGGCCTGAAAACATATCTGTTCAAAAAGGCCTTTGACTGTTAGCTTTTTATTTAAATTTGATTGCGCTTTGTTTTTAAATTGTCTGTTTATACTATGTTTTTAATTAACTATGTTCTATTTTTATTCTGTATTTTATTTGTTTTACTAATAACTATTTTATTCTATTTTTTTTAACTGTTTTAACCATGTAGTGTAGCACTTTGGGATCCCAGCGAACAAAAAGTGCATTACAAATCCAATCTATTATTATTATTATTACAGACAGACCAACAGACAGACAGACCAGCAGACAGACCAGCAGACAGACCAGCAGACAGACCAGCAGACAGACAGACCAGCAGACAGACCAGCAGACAGACAGACCAGCAGACAGACCAGCAGACAGACAGACCAGCAGACAGACCAGCAGACAGACCAGCAGACAGACAGACCAGCACACAGACCAGCAGACAGACGTCATCTGGAGGTAGAGTCTCGGCTGTTTCGTGGCTAGTAAACGAGCCACTGACTTTGTGGGTCCACAAAACATTTGTGAGCTCTTAACTTAAAGCCCAGAGACAGTTTTTGAACCATAACTAGGGGAATATAATTCACATCCATTATTCAAGAGTTTGATTTCAGAATACAGGTCTGTTTTATTCCAGTGTTTAAATATTACCAAGTAAATACAATAAAAAAAAAACATTATTTACATGTCGTCTTGTGTTAATTAGTCCTTACGTCAATTGGTATTTCCAGGAAATGTGCTTCTTTTGTTGCCCGTCCCCTTTTATGTCAGATAGTGCAAAGTTTAGTTTTATGTCATCTTGACTATTGCTCTGCGATGTGGTCATCTGCTGCCATTGGTGACCTCAGGAAGCTCCAGGTGGTCCAGAACAGGGCAGCACGGTTGGTACTGGGCTGCTCACTAAGGTCTAATGTGAGCCGTATGCATGCCCGCCTCTCTTGGCTTAATGTTGAAAATAGATTGTCTTGTAATATACTTGTGCTGTTCAAGTTGGTCATGAGCAGTAAAACTCCTGTTTTTATACATAATCAGATTGTTTTTAGTAATACTGTGCACGAGCATTACACTAGAGGTTCCAGTAGTGGGCAGCTTGAATTGCCAGGTCCTAGAACCAGCGCTTTGGGGAGATCTTTTATTTTTAGAGCATTAACTCTTTGGAATGGCCTGCATCGGAACCTCTGCTGCATTTACAGTAGATTCACTTTTTAAAATAATCTTAAATAGTTTTTAACACTGTAAAGTAATTTTTTTGTTTTTGTTTTACACTAATGTAATTTTAGCTATCTTAATTGTTACAGTAGTTTCATTATGCATTGTGTGTACTGACTTTTAATAATTTTGTTTTTGCAATAGTGATTGTTTTTGTATGTTTTTTTGTGTGTGGACCCCAGGAAGACTAGCTGGTTCCTATCGCACCAGCTAATGGGGATCCCTAATCAAATCAAATGTGTAACTGTACATTGGATTATCGACGAAACCTTACTTGGTCCCAAGAAGAGGGTCTCGTGTATTATTGGGTTTAATAGGACATTTACTGTACATTGGAGGGGGTTGGGTTCAGGGGCGTCGTTCTGGTATGGCAAGGTATGGCACTCGCCATACCTTGGCAAATAAAAAAATAAAAATAAAAAAATAAACGTTTTCTTTTTTATTACAATTTTTTATGTTGATTTAGAATTTGAATGTCAACATTATGAACAAAGCTTCGAACTATTCGGTACAGCCCTAGCATGTTTTGATATTGTCAATTATCTCACTTTTACTAGGTGACGTTTACTGTGACTAACTGAAATATGCCCAAAAAAAAGGAAAATGGACATAGGGACGTTTTTTAATCAAAGGGCAGCAGAGACAAGTGATATAGGGACACAGGTAAGGTCTGGCTTAGTGATTATAATAATGCAGTTCAGCATTCAGTAACCCATACTTTTTGTGAATGTGTTTTTGATACTACATTCTGTTGAACACACACCTCAAAACCGTACCTAAGGAAAATTGGCTCAATTGCAAGAAAAGTAATAGACAGTTATGATATTACATTCTGCATAATTCGTATGCAAAATATTGTGGTTCCCTGCTTTAGTCTGTTGACACATTTCTATACTAAAAATGCTTGTGTAGTCCTGTGTCATACCTAAATGTCATATAACTAAATTGTATAGAAACAACTCACCACAACAACAACTTCATTAGCTCAATGCTACCGTTACCCCCTCCAGATGGTTACTGGAGAAAATGACACTCTACCGCATACTAATTTATTTGGAACAACAAACCACCACGTATAAAAAGATCCACCGCACAGAGAATCAAAGCCGATGGAGGTATGGCATTTCCAGATTTTTACCACTATTTTAAGGCGTACACTTTAAGACCACTGACAACCTGGTTTGATTCCCAAGCATCAGCATCCTGGAGAAATTTAGAAGTAAATATAGTAGCACCACATAGACTGCAGGACATAGTATACACCAAATTATCAATTAAGCAATGCGAATTGAAATTTGGCCCCATTATTACTCATGCGATCCGGATATGGTGTGAAACACACAAAAAATATTCTAACCCACATAAATGGCATAGTCATACTCCCCTATTCAATAACAATGCACTCCTGATTGGAAAACGACCTATAAGATACCCTAAATGGGAAAAGCAGGGCATACTCACATTAGGAGATGTTTTCAACAAACAGGGTTTTTGTAGATATGAAGAAATACATAAAAAATGTAATCTCACCAGATCCACATATTATTTTTACGCACAGTTATTGGTATGTTTGAAGGCTCATGGAGTCCCATTAAGGATACCAATTGAACACCACAGATACCACAAATTCTTCTATGAAAGAGAGACATCGAGAGGTTTTGTATCAGATTTGTATCATCAATTACTAACGTCCTCGTATGGAGTCCTCCCCCTAGACTCAGTCTGGAGGAGGGATATACCAGACCTGGAAATAAATTTTGATTGGCAAGAAGCCTGGGCAAATGTTCGACTTGCGTCACGTAACCCGGACCATCAACAAATCAATCTTAACTATATTCATAGGACATACCTGACTCCTATAAGATATAAAGAACATTCTCTCATGTGTTTCCTCTACTGTCTCAGCCTTCCTACTGTCTCAATAAAGAACCTTCTCTCATGTGTCTCCTCTACTCTTGTCTCCCTCTCAGCCCTCCTGTCTCAATAAAGAACCTTCTCTCCTGTGTCTCGCCTACCCTGTCTCCCTCTCAGCCTTCCTACTGTCTCAATAAAGAACCTTCTCTCCTGTGTCTCCCCTACCCTGTCTCCCTCTCAGCCTTCCTACTGTCTCAAATATAAAGAACATTCTCTCATGTGTCTCCTCTACTCTGTCTCCCTCTCAGCCTGTCTCAATAAAGAGGCGATTGTTCAATGTTAAACCTATAGTTTCTTTTTAAACAAATAATTGCCACAAGCCAAAACAGATTAGCACACCATTATAGCAACAATTAGCTCTAGTGAAGGGTGGAATAGTATAACATTGTAAATGTGTAATATTGGTCACAAACAATCGGTGGTGCCCTTTAGGGGCAGAGTATAGTAACCGCTTTTTGCATTTGTGTGTGTGTGTGTGTGTGTGTGTGTGTGTGTGTGTGTGTGTGTGTGTGTGTGTGTGTATATAGGTTGGTGGAGGGTGATTGTGTGTGTGTGTGAGAGGTGGAGTGTGTGTAGGTGGAAGTGGGTGTGTGTATATATATATATATATTTTTTTTTAAAGATTATTTTTTCAAGGTCCACAACCAGATAAATGAAAATGAAATGTTTTATTGCCGTTTGTGGGAAGGAAGGGGTTAATGCACACAGCAAGCTCCCATATACAATCCAGTAGAATGGTCAAGGTCCAGGCAGGGGTCATACAGAGTGGGTTCTCAGACAGGCAAGGGCAGTAGCACACAACAGGTTCCTCCTTCCAAAACAGATCATACACAGCGCGTTAATGTTCTTTCCATATAGATATCTATGGTTCTTTCTACTCACATCCATAGATATATATAGAACACTAGATAGCTTGCCCGCGCTGCCGGCCAATGGAGAGCGACGTCACTGAACCGCCATCTTGGGAGGGTCAGCCTTGAGTGAGAGTGAGTGAGCTGCACAGACAAAAATACTCATAACTCGCTGAAATATTGACGGATTTACAAACGATTTGGTTCATTACAAGCATTATTAACTATCAATTATCAAAGACTATTTTCCAGTCAGTGCTGTCAAGGCAGATTGTTTTTTTATCGCGTCGTTTCCGTTTCAGAGCATTTAGAAAAGCACCCGTTTTCAGATAAAAAACAGCCCATTCTGGAGCATTCTATGAAAATCGTCTTTTACTGGAATATTCCACAACGTTGATATTCGTCAGCCTTTTTATGAATCGTTTTCAAATAAACGCTAGATGATCAATATTATACGTGCACGCAAGCACATTACGGCCGCGCACGGATAATCGCCCCGTTGATTTCCTCTCGGACTTTTACAGTGAAACCGAAAGAGTCCATTTCACAAAACAGCTTATAACTTCATCAAACTTACTCTGATTATCCTAACACTGATAACATAGAGTCCTTACCTGACATCAGATGGTATCCAACTGGTATATTCCAATTCCTGATCACCATTCGAAAAAACCGATAAGTGTATGGATCCAACGCGATACAGTAGAACTCCATGATCAGCGGGGCTCAGAGGATCCAGAATGAACTGTGGTAACCCCGGCTGGATCAGTGAACTGGAAAATGTGGAGTACCGGATTTTTTTCCCCATTCATTTTCATTGAGTCCATTCCAAAATCACTTATGTCATCTGGGAGACGACAGGGGGCGCTTTTTTCCACAATGATCGCCGGCGCCGCTCGGCTATACTCGGGTAGGCTCGCGTGATGCAATATGATTTCAGATCGCTAAAAAAAAATAATAATAATAATTCCGAGAAATCTCGTGAGTGGCTTTCAACCACCTATAAATAAACCCGAGTATTCTCGTGTGTGGCACGGAAAGTGTTAACGTGGCTATGATTCAAGCGGTTTGTAAAAAAAAACATCTTTAAAATATTTTTTTTTATAAGTATGCAGTATCATAACTACATATTTGATGTTTATAGCAAACCAACCCGTTTGTAAATCCGTCAATATTTCAGCGAGTTATGAGTATTTTTGTCTGTGCAGCTCACTCACTCTCACTCAAGGCTGACCCTCCCAAGATGGCGGCGGTTCAGTGACGCTGGTGACTCCGCCTTAAGCTATCTAGTGTTCTATATATATCTATGCTCACATCCACCATGGATTTGGTCAAGGTTCTTCTTCTTCTTTGGCTTTCCGGCAGTCTAGACGCCCATCGGTGTATTGCTGCCTCACACTGTTTGTGTTAGGTACTGCACAATACTGTCGCCTTACACCTTATGATGCAGGCCTGTGTCCACAAGAAACTCCATGACAGCTTTCACCACTGCACTTTGCTGTTCCTCAGGTTTTAGTATATTCCTCAGTGAGATGCAAGGCAGCCCTGCATCCAGTACTGCAGTGAACAGCGCACTCCTCTTCGTTGTGTATTTGGCACAATTTATTTTACTGCGATATTCTGAGATCACCAACCAAGGCTAAGCCCACATCCACCTCCTCCCTCCTCAGGGCCTCTTTGGCTGCCAAATCAGCAGCCTCGTTGCCCTCCACCCCCACATAGGCTGGAACCCATATGAACCCCACTTCGATTCCCGCCCGTTCTACTCTATAAAGTGCAGTTAGCAGTTCACAGATGGGATCCGGCCTAACCCCTGCAGAGCCATCAGTGCAGCCGCCGAGTCCGAGCAGATAACCACCTGCTGCGGCCTCACTTCTTCCACCCAATGTACTGCCCATAATAAGGCCACTACTTCCGATGTGAAAACTGACACCCCTTTTGACAGTCGTCTGCTCTGGGTGACCCGCAGGGCGGGAATGTGGACCCCACCCTTTTACTGTTTGGGTCCATGGACCCATCTGTGTAAATCTGTAAGTGGCCTGCCCAGTTCTCCTGCATTCTCTCCCTCACCAAATCCGCTGGGTCTCCTCTACCCTTCTCCCTCATTCTCTCAGATATTTTAAGGTCCAACACCTCCACTTTTGGTAGCAGCCATGGTGGAACAGCAGGCCATTGGTCAAGGTTCTCCAATCTTCTCTGTCTGTTCGCCCTCTTTCTCCCTCTCCAGTCGCGCTCTGTGAATTAGGCACAGGTGTCGTTACTCTGGCCGATTGTGGCGGAACTCCATATATGGGCCTCTGCCTGATTTCTGTACAAGCCAGTTTTGTCACCGGAACTCCTTGGGAATAGACACACACAGTGGGAAACGCATATTTCTGCTCTCTATCACCTCTCCTCTCCCGCTTCTCTGCTGGCTGCCACAGTATGTATGTTTACAATTTGTATAATTAATATTATTAATAATAATAATAATAATAATAATAATAATAATAATAATAATAATAATAATAATAATAATAATAATGATGATGATGATGATGATGATGATGATGATGATGATGATGATGATGATGATGATGATGATGATGATGATGATGATGATGATGATGATGATGATGATGATGATAATAATAATAATAATAATAATAATAATAATAATAATAATAATAATAATAATAATAATAATAATAATAATAATACAAAATATAAAGTGTATGTAGGTATAATCAATTTGTTACTGAACCCATGTGTCAAGTGTTCAAATTGTCTCCAGCATTAAGTGTCCAAGTGTCTCATTGATATCATTCTTGTTATGAAAGACTTCACACAGTTTGTAGTAGTGATCTGGCGTGTGGATTATGTTCCATATACATTTTTACTTATACTGTAACAATGTGGACACTAAATGCTGGATACAATGTGTTAAGTCAACTCAACTCTATAAAGCATGTTTAAAAACAACAGAGTTGACCAAAGTGCTGTACAAGGCCTTGTAAATAATAATAACACATACAAATACGGTAAAGCAGGCATACAAAGATCAGTACATAGAAGAGACATACAGTACACTATATACAAGCAGCACAAAACCCATTAAGAAGATTCAAACGCTAGTGAATAGAAGTATCTTTTATGCCAAGACTTGAAAGAATCGACGGATGGGACGAGTCTGATGGAAGAGGGAAGGCTATTACATGCAAAGAATGACAGGAAGGTTCCTGGCGTGAGGCTTAAAATAGGTGGATAATTGACCTACTGTAGGCTATTGGTGCTTAGTTCAATTAAATCTGGAGGACCAAAAATAACTATTTCAGATTTGTTTTCATTTAGCTGGAGGAAATTGTAAGCCATCCAGCATTTAATGCCCTCAAGGCATTCTGTGAGGCAGTTTAAATTTATCATTGGGTTTCAAGGGGAGATAGAGCTGTCATCAGTGTAGCAGTGGTAGGAGATGTTGTGTTTTTCAATTATCTTACCTAATGGCAACATATAGATGGAGAAGAGGATGGGGGCCAGAATGGAACCTTGTGGGACCCCACAAGAGAGATTAACTGTGGGGGAAGAGAAATAGCTCATGTTAACCGAAAAAGTTCTGTTTTTAAGATAATGAGATAAACCAATCCAAGGCAGTGCCCTTTACACAGAGCCCATGCTCAAGATGGTCAACAGGAATGGCATGATCTACTGTGCCGATCATGAGATCAAGGAGAATAGAAATGTCACAGTTTCCAGAGTCAACAGTAAGGAGCAGGTCATTAAACTTTCAGTAAAGTTGACTCAGTACTGTGAGCTGCCTTGAAACCTGACTGGAATTTACCCAGATTTCGTTTTGTTCTAGATAAGGCAGCAGCTGGATCAGAATTACCTTTTCTAGCACCTTGGATAGAAAATATTATTTTTAAATGGGTCTGTAGTTGCTAGGCACTGTAGAGTCAAATTCGTATTGTTTTATAGAAGGGGCTGGATCATGGCGTGTTTGAAACAGGATGGAACAGAGCCGGGGGCCAGAGAGCTATTAATAATGGCAAGGATTCTGGGACCAACTATGTCAAAGGTCTCCTTTTGGAGTCGAGTAGGGACAATATCAAGGGGACAGGAGGCAGACTTCATGCTGGTAACAGTTTCTGTGAGAAAGATTAGAGAGAGATGGACACTTGATGCTGGAGACAATGTGGACACTTGATGCTGGAGACAACGTGGACACTTGATGCTGGAGACAACATGGACACTTGATGCTGGAGACAATGTGGACACTTGATGCTGGAGACAATGTGGACACTTGATGGCAGATCACACTCACACCTTTTGGTCGCATCTTATGGTCTTTCTGGACTGACGTTCAAACCGTCACTAACAGAATATTAGGATTTGATATTGAGTTCACTTGCCTCTCTTTGTCACTTAATTGTTGTATAGAAGGGGCTGGACCATAGCGTGTTTGAAACAGGATGGAACAGAGCCGGTGGCCAGAAAGCTATTAATAATGACAAGCGGGACCAACTATGTCAAAGGTCTCCTTTTGGAGACGAGTAGGGACAATATCAAAGGGACAGGAGGCAGACTTCATGCTGGTAACAGTTTCTGTGAGAAACATTAGAGAGATGTGGACACTTGATGCTGGAGACAACATGGACACTTGATGCTGGAGACAACAGCCATTCAGTTTATGTTGACCACAGCTGTTCAATTTGTGTTGACCACAGCTGTTCAATTTGTGTTGACCACAGCTGTTCAGGTTGTGTTGACCACAGCTGTTCAATTTGTGTTGACCACAGCTGTTCAGGTTGTGTTGTCCACAGCTGTTCAGATAATATATGGAATATGGTACATTTTGTTGTAGGGTGGATTGCCATAATGTGTATTTCTATAACAGGATCACTCACCGCCTATTTGGCTGAGAACTATGCAGCTTTGTGTGGTTACCCCCCGGGGGTAGAACACCAACAGACCAAGCAGAACCACTAGAATGCATTGGAAACTGTCAATAATAATAGATGGATATCAAAGGAATAACGCAGTGAGTTTATTCAGGTGCTAAACCTGGCTGGTCCCTTGAAGAATTCCTAATCAAATTCATATCAGCTAAACATTAAAGGGGCACTTTACCAAAAAAACAATGCTGGTTTATTGTGCACATAATCTCACACACATCCAACAACAACTATAAACAGTTTGAATGAATGCACACATTCATTTAGTTTGACAGTTATTGAGAGTAAATTAGTTTGAATACGGTCACCACACCAGTGATGTCATGAGGGACATCGAATCCTTATGTTGTATTAATTACTTACAGCTCCATGAAATTATGAAAAACAGCAATACCTTGTCTTATAAGGACTGTTACCTGCTGAGCTGTAATTAACAAAACGTGGCCACATTCAAAATCATTTACTGTCAACAAAACTGTCAAACTAAATGATATATTAACTGTTCAATACAGTCATGAGAACAATGGCAAACCTCTCTCTCTCTCTCTCTCTCTCTCTCGCGAACACCACATTGTGAGAAATGCCTTTGTTTGACACAACAATGAGTTTCCTAGCAGCTTACATTCAGTCGGCCGTTATATATATAAAAAAAAAAAAAAAAAAAAAAAAAAAAAAGACTCGCTTCACTCCGCCTTCCCCTTTAATCAGATGAAAGGTCTCTCCTTGCATAATAATATTTCCACAACACACCGCTGGCACAAACCGCGGATCAGCACCGAGTCGGCAGTACTGTACTACATACAGTGCATGTTGAGATGCGGTCTGGGAACATTATTATTATGCCGTAATTTTAACGACGCAAATAGTCGCACAGACGGACGGCGCGGAAAGACGCGCATCAGCGCAAACAGAGGAGACGCGAGGAGAGAATTAGGTACAGTATGCTGCTGATCTGTTACTGTACTGAGCACAACTGCATGATGCGGACATGTCATTATTACGCGTGACTTGTTTGGGGGTGGCTTTGTGTTTTTCTTTCACGTTTTCATTCACCTGTTATTTAATAGGCATGTTGTTCATGATCTATTATAATAAGCTCCCAATCGAGGTCTCCTCTCAGTGTCCCTAAAGTCACCTCCTCTAGGGGTCATGAACTGTGGTGGTGTCATGTGATGCATGTGTGTCCTTGAGCAAGGCACTGGACCGCAACGTGCTAGAAGAGGAAGTGCACCTTCCATTCGGAGTCTTCTCTCTCTCTCTCTCTCTCTCTCTCTCTCTCTCTCTCTCTCTCTCTCTCTCTCTCTCTCTCTCTCTCTCTCTCTCTCTCTCTCTCTCTCTCTCTCTCTCACTCTCTCTCTCTCTCTGTATGCATGTGTTCGGACTGTGCCCACTGCCCAGTAGTAATTTTTGTAACATCTGATCCAGTTCCCTTTGGTAATTCTAATCTTAAATGGAATTTTAGTGTTTTATTTCTTCAGTCACCCTAAAAGCAGCCTTTTCAGCATTGAAAGCAAGCTAGCTTGTAGCTAGCGGTACCCATTGGTTTCCACAAGGGATACTAAGGGGGGGGGGGGGGGGGGGGGGGTAATTGAAGGGTTAATATAGAAACTCCTCCAACAGAATAATAAGTCATCCTATAATTAGGGTTGGGTGTGAATGAATGAATGAATGAATGAATGAATGAATGAATGAATGAATGAATGAAAACTTTATTAACAGATTGCAGAATGGGTACAACACAGTACAGCTCAATAATACACACAATTGTTAAGGGGATGCAGACCAGAGAAAGACTTTCGTCTTGTTTACATCAGGGTCCCCCATTTTCAATTCATCAGGACATATATGACATACATGACATACAGATAGACAGTACTGCTACATCTATACATTTATGACATACCAGATTTGCAAATACAGTACTGTTTGTGATTCAAAAAGAGTCCAGAAAAGGGAGTATATACATTTGACGTAAAAACTGTACATTGGAAAAGGTTGGGTGGGGTTGTGTGTGGGGGGGGGGGGGGGGGGGGGTTGGGTAGGGAGGGGTTGGGGGGGGGAACACTGTACAACTGTACAAGCAAAACTGTACACTGATATTGACAACCATACTAGGTAATTTACATTGGAGGGGGTTGGGGGGGGACAGACACTGTACAAACAAGCAAAACTGTACATTGGAATATTGACAACCATACTAGGTAAATTACTGTACATTGGAGGGGGTTGGGTTAGGACATTTACAGGGGCCAGTTTCGAATTGCAGTCTCCCGTAGGTGTTCCTTGAGAGTGGTTTTGAAAGTGGGTAGTGATTCACATTCCTTTAAAGCTTTGGGTAGGGCGTTCCACATTGATGTGGCATAATTACGAAACGTGTTTAGTCCCTTGTTTGAGCCGAATCTGGGTTTAACATGATTTGTGGAGCTCCCTCTGGTGTTGTGATCGTGGTATTCACTGACCTTTGGGAAGTATTTTGACATGTACATGGGTACCTTGGTCGTGTAGTGTATCTTGTAGACCAGGCCCATTGCAAGTTTCTGTACTCTGTCGTCTACTCTAAGCCATCCTAGGTTGTCAAAGTGGGCAGGGGTGAGGTGGGTTCTAGGAGTAAGGTCAAGCAGTAGTCTGACCAGTTTGTTTTGAGATGTTTGTAATTTTGTTTTTAGCGCCTTTGAGGTGCTTTGGTACCATGAGGTGCAAGCATAGTCGTAGTACCCTTGAATGAGTGCTCCTGCCAGAGTCTTCAGGGTATTCCTGTTTACCAGAGAGGAGATCCGGTACAAGAATCGAGTTCGTTGATTGACTTTTTTTATTACATTGGATGCCATTTTGTCACAGGAGAGATTAGCCTCTAGGATGAAACCCAGGTAGGTAATTTCATCTTTCCTTGTGACACACAATATTGTCACCCACTGTAACTGAGAAGCCGTCGGTCTTGCTGAGTTTGTTATTTGAACCGAAGAGAATGGACTCTGTTTTGCATATGCAAATTTTGCCTAGTTCTGAGCTGAGGGTTTTTTCAACCTGTAACTTGTTCTTGTCAGAGACCAGCAGGGCTGAGTCGTCCGCAAACAGGAACAAGTTGCAGTCACAAGATGACGACATGTCATTTGCATAAATTAGGAACAGTAGCGGTCCTAGTATGCTTCCTTGTGGAACACCACAGCTCACTGTGAGGGGGGGGGGGGGATAGGGTACCGTTTACCTCCACCATCTGTTCCCTCCCCTCCAGGTAGGATTGCATCCAGCTCACTGATAGACTATCAAAACCAATTGCTTTTAGCTTGTCAATCAGAATGGAGTGATTGACAGTGTCGAGGGCCTTTTGTAGGTCCAGCATGACCATGCCGCAGTATTTGCCCGCATCCACCTCTTGTTTGATGTGGTCGTTCAAATAGAGTACTTGGGTACTGTTCACATTTGAACCGATACCAGTATCAGTTCCTGGAATTCGGTAACGGTAGGCTACCTTTTTTCGGTACTATAATAACACTATACTTACTATTCTATTACAATAATAAATGTAATTTAGGGTGTAAAAAACAAGTCCAAACTTCTCAATTTCAACATTGTTATTTATTTAGAACATTTAGTTATTTATTGTTGTAACACACCACACAAAATAAATCACATGGTCATGTATTATTATTATTATTATTATTATTATTATTATTATTATTATTATTATTATTATTATTATTATTATTATTATTATTATTATTATTATTATTATTATTATTATTATTATTATTATTATTATTATATAAATGTTTAAATATCAACATTTATCCTCAGTAAATATTTATCAAACTCCTCTGACCTCATCTGGTCTTTCCAGAGAGACCCAAGAGACAGGACAGTAATATATATATATTATTGAGGAAAAGGCTCCCTCTTGTCTAGCATATTACACTCTTATACTAAATGTAAAGGTACTGAAATTTGGTACTGATTGATCTAGCGGGAATCGGTACTCGGTACTCGGTAGTACCGATGTAATTCAGTCGGTACCCTTAAAAGTACAGAGTTCGGAGGGCGGCTATGTGGCGTAGTGGGCAAGGCGCTCGCCACGAAATCTGGAGACGCTGGGCTTGCCTGTTCGAGCCCAGCGCTCCACATTTGCTTTCAGTTTAGCTGGTCGTCCACAGTAATACACATTGGCCGTATTAGGGGGTGGGAAACTGATGGGTGGGGATCGGGCGTTGTGGACAGCGACTCCTACAGGTCGGTTGGTGCGCCTGCGCAGTAGAATCAGGAAGTGTCGGGGGCAGCGTGAGCCTCCCACGCGTTACTCCTCACCACTGAGAGATCGAGCTGCGCAGGTGAAAAGATACCTCAAGTACCGGAGGGGACTTGTGCTATGTATGACTTAGTCCACATTGCAGCCGGCTTGTGGGAGGCAAGAAACAGCGTTCGAGACAGGGGAGGGTTGAATTGGATGATACGAAATTGGGATGGGAGAAAATATAGAAAATGGGAGAAAAAGTGGATAAAAAAAAAAAGTACAGAGTTCGGTACCCAACTCTACCTATAATCCTAATCCCCTGTTTGACTTCAGGGGTCCAAGGCGCCCATACAGGACATCTATCACTCTCTGAAATCCTTTGGAGGGCCAAAATGACTGTCATGGAGGGCTGAATGTGCACCCTTCTGAGTGGTTCTCTCTTCAAAATACAAAGACTGTAGTGGACTTTCATTTATTGTTTATTGTTTATTAGCAAAGGATCCCCTATAGCTGACGCCAAGACGTCCACTAGTCTTCCTGGGGTCAGAGACAACATTAAAACATTACAACATAAAGCGGTCAGGTGGCGTAGCGGAGATTGCGCTCGTCACCAGCGCAGGATATGCTGGGTTCGAGCCCAGCTCTCGGCGTTGCTACCAGCTTGGCTGGCCGTTCACACTAATACAATTGGCAGTGTTAGGGGGTGGGAAGCTGGTGGGTGGGAATCTGGCGTTGTGGACAGCGACGCCTACAGGTCAGGTCTCGGCGCTTGCTCAGCGGGGGCAGGACTCGGTGGAGATAGCGTGCCCTCCCACACGTTACACTTCACCAATGAGAGTCCTCACTGCCAAGTGAAAAGACGTCACTGGCAGTCGCCACACGCATCGGAGGAAGCGTGCGGTCGGCTTCGGGATGCCCTTGTACCGACTCGTAGGAGAACATGCATACAGCAGCCAGGTAGGGGAGGGGGGGAATTGGCACGCAGACTAAATTGGACGGGGAGAAAAACAGAAAAATCTGAGAAAGAGAAATAAAAAAAAATATAAAAACATTACAACATATACAATTAAAACATAATACAATTAAAACATAGCAAGACGTACAAACCGAGGAAACACAACAACATTAACACACAAACAAATTATATCTAAATAAATATATAAAAATATAAGGTAACATAACATATTGCATTACCCAACATTATCATTATTATTGGCTCACATGCAAGATCTTAATTTCTTTTTGAAGCTGGCTACGCCTCTTATGTCACACGTATGTCACTTGTAAGACAATTCCATGCCCTGATAGCCCTATATAAAACCGTTTTTTGCATTAGATTTAGCATGGGGTAGAATAATCTGCCCTCTACTTGCCCCTCTGGTAAAATACATGTGCACATTTGAGTTGTAAAAGATTTCCTCATAATATATATTAGAGATATATTTAGGACTGTGGGTTGTGATGACTTTCTGAAAACAAATTAGTAAGTTGGCAGAAAGTATTTTCTCAACATTCCGCCATTTAAGACGTTCATGCATTTCAACAACACTAGTTCTATATGAGCAATCAAGAACGAGTCTTGCTGCCTTATTTTGTACCACTTGTAACCTATTCAGCAACTGTTTTGAAGCACAAAGCATACAAACAGTTTTAGAGATGTTACTCACCAGCGCTTATTTGTTTTTATCCAGTCATATAAAATGTTTAATTCACTGGCCAAAACCCGATTAAGCTTGGAGTCTGTAGCTGCAGCATAATAAAGGGTTGAATCATCAGCATATAAAGTCAGACTAGCCTGCTGAATAGAAAAAGGCATATCATTAGTAAAAATAGAGAATAAGAGGGGCCCCAGGCAACTCCCCTGTGGGACACCACAGTCTAACCCTCTACTGCCTGACAAAGCACCATTAAAATAGACCCTCTGAGACCTCGAGGACAAATAACTCCTGAAAAATTTAATTGCTGAGTTATTAAAACCATAGCAGATTCGTTTTTGTATTAAAAGATCATGATCGATCACATCAAATCAAAAACTGTTCAATACAGTCATGAGAACAATGGCAAACCTCTCTCTCTCTCTCTCCCACACACACACACTCGCCATACCATAATATAAACTCTGAACTCCATTGACTATACTCTAGGTTCTGTTGACCATACTGTACAAACTTTTAACTCTGTGTATACCTATTGATACCTATCTACTGCATTCACTGCCTTACACCACCCACCTCATCCTATAGTCTACCAGAAAACATTGTATGATAGCCATGTACAATAATACTGTATATATACAGTGTATATATTTATTATATCTAAGATCAGTCATATTGGAGAAGGAACATTATACGTAGCATCCTTCATATTATTAAAGCAAGTGGTTTGGTAGGTAGGCTAGTATGTGTCCATATCAAGGTAACAATAGATCAAGGCAACAATGGTAGGCAGCTACTGAATAAAATTTCAAAGCAAAGCTTTATATGATATTATATGTTATCATATCACTCGATATCGATAATAATCAATATTGTTTTTTTGTTTTTGATCCACTTTTTCTCCTTATTTTTCTCCCATCCCAATTTCGTGTCGCCAATTATCCCCTTCAATTCTCCCCTCCCCTGTCTTGAACGTTGCTAGACTATGCCTCCCACTGGTCGGCTGTAGTGAGGATAGAAGCCTTGCATCACGTGTCCCCTCCGGTACACGAGAAGGCAGCCTGTCGCATCTTTTCACCAGACAGCGCGGTCTCTTAGTGGCGAGGAGTAACGCGTGGGAGGCTCACGTTGCCCCCGATACTTCCTGACTCTGCTGTACAGGCGTCACCAAACCGACCTGTAGGAGTCGCTGTCCACAAAGTCCAATCCCCACCCATCGACTTTCCACCCGCTACCTCTGCCAATTGAGATAGTATGACGACTGGTCCAAGCCGCAGGCAATGCTGACTCCGGGAGTCGAGACCGCAGCCTCTTGCATTGGTGACAAGCGCAATCTCCGCTACGCCACCCAGTCGCCCCCAATAATCGATATTGTTATAAGTATTAAAAAATAAAATTATTTTTTTTAACTTTTTTTATTATTTAAACAACAGATGTATGTTTGTTTATTTTGCAGCAATTCTTTGTCGTTGCCGCCATCTTTAGTGTTACAGCCCCTCACACTCCAGTTCTCAGGCTGCAGCTGGTTTGAAAGCTAAAGTAAACAGGCTTCTCTGCTGGCTGTGGCTCCAGGGGAGTTGAATAGTTCGGGCTCTGCTAGTTTCTTTTCTATCTTTTGGCACTTTTTTGGTGGACAAACCACTCGCGACTGGAGACTAGCTCTGCTAGCACACATAGCCTACTGTGTACAGACGGTTTCAAACTGTATTTTAAATTAGAAAGCAAACAAAATAAATGGACAAGAGAAAAATAAATCTCAATTTGGTCAGTATTGTCAAAATCTTTTTTGATTGATCTTTTTTTTATTATCAATCGATATCGATTATTAAAATATGTCGCGATAATTATCGTTATCACTTTATCCCCCAGCCCTACTCCGCACTCGTTACGTTCTCCCAGTGAAACTCCTCGCTGTCAGGTGAAAAGAAGCTGCTGGCGACTCCACATGTATTGGAGGAGGCATGTGGTAGTTCTACACCCTCCCCAGGCCGACAGTGGGGCAATGCGCGCAACGACCAGGAAGGGAATTGGCATAACGACTAAATTGGGATGGGTGAAAAATACAGAAAGCCCAAAAATAAATAGAATACAAATACCATTTGGATTATTAGCTCAATCAAAAATGTCTATGAGCAAAGGCAATCATTAATTAATTAATTCACTGTTCTGATTTCCAGCTTATGGAGACAGTTGTCTGTGTTTATAAATCATTGGAATAACACAGTGGACATCCTGTTTCCTCATGTTCTAACCAGGCTTGTAGGTTGCAAGTAGTGAATAGGAGTGTGGGAATCTATTGATACAGGACAGCACATACATTACTGTCTGTTCATCTATACTTGTTTACTTAAATAATCCTCCTGCAAGAATTTCTATTTCCTAAGGATGAATACAAATGCTAATCTCTAAGATTCTTACCAATACACAATACTAATGGTGAGGTGAGATACAGGTACAGATACAGATATACATATAATAGGTACAAATACAGATACAGTACATACAGGTAGAGATAGAGATAGAGATACACACATATATATACACAGATACAGGTACATATAGAGATACAGATACAGATAGAGGTACAGGTACAGGTAGAGATACAGGTACAGATCGAAAGACAGGTACAGAGAGATATACAGATATAGAACAGCACTGTGGTAACAGACTGGACGAGTGGTTACACTATAAACAATGTAATTAAATGTCAAACTACTATGTTTGCTTCATTAGCATTCAAATGACTTGTAATTCAACTCCCCCTTCTAAGGCTGCGGTTACACTATCGCCAGTTTTCGTTTCGTTTTCAGGGTCAGTTTCGCTTTTCAGAACGCAACGTAATGGCAGGCAAGTTAGACATTGTTTTTGCCTCCTGAGCACAGTGATGTATATACATGTAGTACAATGCCAAAGCAGTAGGTGGCAGTAGGTGGCGATGTAGTTCAAACATGAAGGCAATTTTCAACCAATCAGAAAAGTTGAATGTGCCAATACACTTCCTGCTAAAAATCAACAATCCACGATCTTTAAATGCCTCGCGTGAGCCATTTAGCCAACGTAGCATTTATTTTTCAGCAAAGAAAGTTCAATAAAAGTGCAATAAACAAAACGGATACATTCACTGTGTGTTCTGCCTCTCATTTGTTGATGAAACAAAACTAACATCAACACAATTGACCACCAAGAGCGGAGTTTAGTCTCACAAAAAGATCGTCGCCGATTTTGTTAGCTTACGTGCTAACGTGATTGGGATATGCCAGTATAACAGTATAGCATTGTGGCTAGCAGCTTGGTAACGTTAATGCTAGCAGAATGAATGGATGTAAACTTTATTTAACAGATTGCAGAATGGGTACAATACAATACGGCTCAATACAAACAATCGGTACATTTCCATTTTATACCGTTTTGAATACGAGTATAATTTTGGAGATTTCTAGTAATTCCGGAGAAAGACGCGATAATAGCCCTTTAGTGGAATACACAAAACACGTTGTAATTTTTCTAGATTATCGATAGTATATGTGTCCTTATGCACGCTGAAAGCGGGCTGAAAAATCGCTTATCCGTGTCTTGCTCTGCGCCAACGGCACGCACACACACACACACACGCGCTCCGGTGGCGGTGAAAGGAACATCTGATTAACCCAAGACTGGTAACATAGAGTCCTTACCTCACATCAGATGTTCTGCAAAAAGATTAATCCAATTCCTGATTGCCATTCCAAATATCGATTGCGTCCATTGATCTAACGTTATAGTCCAAAACACATAATCCACGCTGCTCCCAGCCTCCCCAGTCAATGTAGTAATATGATACTGCATGCCCGAGAAGGGAAACCCGGACCGGAGTTTCTTTTCTGATGCACATCCCCAGCCAATCCAAACCAATGATGTGCAATACCATCCGGGAAACGATAGGCGGCGGTATTTGCCCTTTTGCGAGCTCAGACCCATTCCCAACGATAACATCAGGTTGGATGGATGAAAATGATTGTATATCGCTAATAAAAGAAATAACGATTAAAACCTGACTATACTCGTGATTGGCACGCAAGCGATGGCGAGTTTTAATTTAAATTTTTTTTAAATCTTTTTCCCCCTCCTTTTTTCCGATTTTTCTCCCATCCCACTGTTAGTCGTTATGCCAATTCCCAACCCCCTTCCTGGTTGTTGCGCACCCCCCCCCTACTGTTGGTCCGGGAGGC
The DNA here is from genome assembly GCF_963971535.1 of Notolepis coatsorum. Lineage (NCBI taxonomy): Eukaryota > Metazoa > Chordata > Actinopteri > Aulopiformes > Paralepididae > Notolepis > Notolepis coatsorum. The sequence goes on along the minus strand of NC_140170.1, from coordinate 176,176,878 downwards.
TGGAGACTGTCACATGCTTTCCTCCGACACATGTGCAGCCAGCCGGCAGCCAGCCTGGCCGCGCAGATTCTCACCGGGAGAGTGTAACGTGTGGAAGGTCACACTACCTTTCTCCAGATCCTACCCTCGCTGTGCAGGCGCCCCGACCGAACTGTGGGGGTCACTGTCCACAACGCCCAGGACCCACCCACGGCTTCCCTCCCCCTAACTCAGCCAAACGAGTTAGTATAGCGATCAGCCCAAGCCAAGGCAATGCTGACTCTCCGGGAGTCGAGACCGCAGCCTCTTGCATTGGTGACGAGCACAATCTCCGCTACGCCACCTGACCGCCCCAAGCGATGGCGAGTTAACTCGACTATCATCGTGATTGGCACGGAATGGGTTAAAGGTTTAGAAGGTATCTTCCAAAGCTCCGTCTTACTCTACTGAGCTGGTAGCAAGATGGGAAAAGAAGCAGAAATGTTGTTGAGGGGATATAAGTGAGATAAATAATAAATAAGTCCGTTCGCCTGGTCTGGCCCTGTGGTGGAAACTAGGCTGATGAAAGTATGTATGGCCCCTGCTTTTCTAGAGGAAGAAATAATGTATGTATATATGTATGGCCCCAGCTTTTCTAGAGGAAGAATATGTATGGCCCCTGCCTTTCTAGAGGAAGAAATAATGTATGTATGTATTAGTGCTGTCAGGCGATTAAAAAAATGTATCTAATTAATTACAGGATTTTTAATTAATTAATCTAATTAATCGCATTTTAATCGCATAACCATTTTAGGCCTGATATTCTATAATCATATTTCAAATTGAGTGTGTCCGGATGGCAGAATTCAGTACTGTATCTACAAAACCTTCTGTTTAATCATCTTTAAGCGGCACGGTGGTGTAGTGGTTAACACTGTCGCCTCACAGCAAGAAGGTCCAGGGTTCGATTCCCGCTTGGGGACCAGGTTTCCATGATGCCAGTTACCCAGGTGGGGTATCTCCCAGGCCTTTCTGTGTGGAGTTTGCATGTCCTCCCCGTGCTCGCAAGCGTTTCCCCCCCGATAAGATAAACCCAATGGAAAAACATGCACAACAATAGATCGCTAACGCTGTGGCGTCCTTGACGAAGACGGACAGGAGCACTTGGATTGGTCCCCTGGCGCGGCTCACGTTGACGCCTGTCTGCTCCCGGCTGCCCTTGGGGGGGAAGGACGACGGGATGGGTTAATCGCAGATACGAATTGCATGCATGCATCGCATGTGTGCCGATTGATGACCTCTGAGCAGGTCCTAAATTATTATTATTATTATTATTCCATTTATTCATTTGCTTAGATTTTTCAGGTCTGGTAAATTTTAGCATAGTGTTAGTCAAAGATAAAAAATTAAAATAAAAAAATTGAATTGATATTCTCATTTGGTTCATTACAATTTACTCAAGCCTAGTAACAGACACAGTATTTCTGACACTCGGAATACATTCCCTGAGATCCATAGATGTCCCTAGAATCAGATACCAAGAACATGCAAATGGACAATTAAAAAAAAAAAAGTCTGTAAATGTTTATTCTACATTCGTATGGAATGAATGAGATTTAAAAAAAAAAAAATTGCTGTGTAATTAATTAATCGAATTAACACGATAAACTGACAGCCCTAGTATGTACTGTATGTACTATGGCCCCAGCCTTTCTAGAGGACGAAATAATGTATGTTTGTATGTATGGCCCCAGCCTTTCTAGAGGAAAAGAGAATGTATGTATAAGATAAGATAAGATAAGATATTCGTTTATTGATCCCCTTGGCGAAATTCAGGCATCATAGCAGCATGGGGGGGGGGGAGGGGAGGTACAGGTAGTAAAAAGCAGTGTAAACAATATAACAAATCAATATAATTAACATAACATAATTAACTCTGGACATGTGCATAATGGTCAACAAGGTGCGAGATGAGGGTATGTATGCCCTCTCAGTTATATTTTCCCTACAATAAGTGGTTACAATATATAATCTAATCCAATAATCTAAATCTAATCTAATATATAGTCTGAAAGAAACTAAATGCTAAATGCTAAATATATGCAATATATAATCTAATAATCCAATAATCAAAATCTAATCTAATATATAATCAAAAAATGCTAAATGCTAAAATGCTAAATATATGATTGATTGATTGATTGAAAACTTTATTAACAGATTGCAGAATGGGTACAATACAGTACGGCTCAATACACACGATTGTTAAGGGGATGCAGACCAGAGAAATACTTTCGTCTTGTTTACATCAGGGTCCCCCATTTTCAATTCATCATAACATTTATGACATACACGACATACAGATAAACAGTACTGTTCATAGCTGTCAACATTGGGATTTGAAAAAACTGGAGATTTCGCCCCGCCCCCCTCCCTTGCCCCCTCCCCCTCCCAATGTAGTCTCCTCCCCCTCGTATGTATATATTTTCTGTTAGGATGTTTATTGACAGCTGCTCTCTGCTGAGCTGACTCTTCGCTGCCATCTGCTGGTCAAAACCTGTATGTACCCAAGACTGGGTGAACTACTAATTGCTACATAAAATTAATCAGATACCTGGTTGAAAGTGAAATGCTGTGTACATCCCTGCATTAAATTAATGTAAGTGTCAGTGTTTCTGTAGAGGAGATGGAACGCCTGCTCTTGTCGGCACTGCGCAGCCGTGGAATCGCAAGGCCATAGATTTAGAATAGATAGAAAGGGCACATTGTGGTGTATCATAATTAATTTGTTGAATACAATAGGATTTTTATAACGTTGACACAAATTAAGGAATATTTACACTAAGTTCTCTTTTACCTCTTATTTAATTCATTGGTTAATTTAATTGTAGGTACTGTTTATATTGTACATAGTCCTGTGTGTTGTATATTGTGTCCTATGTTATTTTATTTATTTTTTTGATCCACTTTTTCTCCCATTTTCTATTTTTCTCCCATCCCAATTTTCATATCGTCCAATTCAACCCTCCCCTGTCTTTGAACGTTGTTTCTTGCCTCCCACAAGCCGGCTGCAATGTGGACTAAGTCATACATAGCACGAGTCCCCTCCGATACTCGAGGTAACAGCCGTCGCATCTTTTCACCTGCGCGGCTCGATCTTTCAGCGTCGGGGGTCTGGGCTTTGGAGGGGCCCGTCCCTGTCGCTTCTTGATTCTACTGCGCAGGCGCACCAACCGACCTGTAGGAGTCGCTGTCCACAACGCCCAATCCCCACCCTTCAGTTTCCCTCCCCGTAATACGGCCAATGTGTATTACTGTGGACGACCAGCTAAACTGAAAGCAATGTGGAGAGCGGGGCTCGAACAGGAGGCATCCTGTTCAAGCCTAGTCTCCAGCATTCGTTGCGAGCGCCTTGCCCACTGCGCCACGTAGCCACCACTGTCCTATGTTACTTTTGTGTTTATTGTTTCTTTCTATATACACCGTGGGAAAGGGGGCACGTAATAAAAATTTTCTGTATGTCTTGCACAAATTGGAACATGACAAAGTTGACTTTGACTTTTAACATGTGTCTATAGTGTCAGACACTAATTGTAATGTTAAAAACGGATACTGCTGTAATATAAAGTGACATTCTACCATGCCTCAATGTATCAACTTTAAACATACAAGAAATGTTAATTTCCATTATTTCCAGTCCACCATGTGCAACATTTCCTAAGAACAGCAATGTCCATTCTATCAACTCCAAATCTGTGCTATGAGCTAAATTCTCCCGGTGCATGCAGAAGTAGAATTGCTGTCTTGTTTTCTAGAAATGAAAAACGGAAAATCTAGTTTTATTAAAGTAGTTTTGACATGTGATATATAGATAAAGATATTGTTTCATTGTGTATTGATAACTTTACATTTGCGCTTCATTACTTTACAAAAGTTATACTGGCACATAGGTCTAATACAGCAATGGATTATGGGTAAATGCAACGTTAAAGCAGTGCCAATGTAAGACTGACTTTACATTAAACGAATGGCAATAATATAGTATAAAGTAGGGTATTATTTGGACTAAAGAATGGTGTTGTCTCACCCTACTCGCATGTTGAGGGAGAGCACCATACATTATACACTGAGAAACCACGGCCGAGAGTCAGCTCTCCGGGAACAACCCCACTTCTCGGCCGTTCTTCTGATCTTACTTCCTGTGCTAACTAATCTACACTGCTGCCACCTGTCGTCACGGAGGGGAATTGCAACCATTTTGTATAAATAAAAAAAAAAAACGAAAAATACGGGAAAATATTTTAACAGGAGGAAGGCGGGAGAGAAGGTTGAAATACGGGAGAATCTCGGGAAAAACGGGAGGGTTGACAGGTATGGTACTGTTATATCCAGATGTTTATGACATACAAGATATACAAATATACAGTACTGTTTAAGGAGTTTCTAAAAGAGAGTATATTTGAGGGGGAAGAGACTGTACATTGGAGGTGTTGGGTGTGGGGGGGGGTTGGACATTTACAGGGGCCAGTTTCGAATTGCAGACTCCCGTAGGTGCTCTTTGAGAGCGGTTTTGAAGGTGGGTAGCCTGGGATTCACATTATTTTTACGGCTGTGGGTAGGGCGTTCCACAGTGATGTGGCATAATTGCTAAACTTGTTTAGTCCCTTGTTTGTGCGAATCTGAGTTGGACATGATTTGTGGAGCTCCCTCTGGTGTTGTGGTCGTGGTATTCACTGACCTTTGGGAAGTATTTCGACATGTAAATCTTTTTATTACATTGGTTGTCATTTTGTCACAGTAAAGATTTGCCTCTAGGATGGAACCCTGGTATGTAATTTCATCTTTCCTTGTGACAATATTGTCACCCACTGTAACAGAGAAGCCATTGGTCTTGCTGGAGCCAACAGGAGCACACCTACACCCATGATAGGCGGCCGGACGCTGAAGATGTCTGACAATGCAGAATCGCCCACAGAAACGCACAAAGATGAGCCTTCCGCCCTACAGCCACCAGCAGACGATTCAACGACCGCCGACGAGAAGAAAAAGATTGACGTGCTGTTGAAGGCGGTGGGAGACGCGCCCATCTTGAAGATAAAGAAATGGGCGGTAGAGAAGGGGAGGACGATACACTCGCTCTCTCAGTTCATCGCTCCCTTACTCAAGCTTGAACCCCACGAGCAACTCTTCATCTACGTCAACCAGTCTTTTTCTCCCTCCCCTGACCAAGAAGTAGGCGTCCTATTTGAATGTTTTGGCAGTAATGGCAAGCTGGTACTACATTACTGTAAATCTCAAGCCTGGGGATAACTCTTTTTGTGAGGGCTGGAAAGGACTGCATGCTGCCCAACGAGGGGGCGTGCCGCTTTTCTGCTTCACGCACCTGAGAGGAGTTTGCAATCAGCTCGGATGAGAGTACAACAAGTATTGCAGACTCCCTTCCACTCCTTGCCGGGTCATCTTGTTACCACCATCTCCGGCGTGAGACGTCGTGCCACCTACATCCTACCACCTGCTGCCGCGTCCCCTGTGTGAGATGTCGGCAGCGTTTTCCTGTTCCTGTGGAGGTTCCCTGTGCTGCCGCGTCCCCTGTGTGAGATGTCGGCGGCGCCCTCCCGCTCCCGCTCGCTCTCTTTTCTGGGATCCGTGTTTTTGAATTGCCCGTTCGGCAGTTGCCCCCTGGTGAGTCCTTCACTGACGGCACTCCGAACCATGACATTATTACGTTGACTGTTTTTGCCTTGAGAGTACTCGTTTTTCTTCACGTAAAGGAACAGTGCTGCATTTTTTGTTCATGATTCCCGGACTCTAGTTAAATTTACCCTTAAAGGAACAGTGTTGCCTTTTTTCTGTTGTTTAATAAATACGCCCTTGGTTTAGGCTAACTGAATACCTGTCTGTGTCGTGCAATTGGGGTCGCATTACAAACCATAACACTTTTGCTCGTGTTTGATCCTTCTGCCCTTTTCTTAAATGCACCCTGCATGACACATATATACATACAGTACATGCATACATACATACAAATATGCATACTATGTTGTTTTTACCTGTGTCACTTTCTGTCTTTGCGTTTTCTTTTAATGTACATAACATAATGTAAATAAATTATTGTTACTGACTATGTAAACCCTACCTACCTGGAAAGAAACAGACTAAGAAACGACGTAAACTCCATGATCAAAACTGCAAAAAAGAATTTCATCAATGACAAAACCGAGGAAAACAAAAACAAACCATGTGAACTTTGGAAATTACTCAATCAACTAGGCTGCAGTAAAAAACTTAAAACCAGATTCTCAAACATAAACATAAAGACGGACAACACACTCATCACAGACAAGCTGGATGTAGCCAATTACTTAAACATTTTCTTCACAAACATAGCCACAACACTGGTAAACAAACTACCCTCCCACTCAGGGCATTATGGGGTAGAACACATAGTAGCTTACTACAAAAACCTAGGGGTCCGCAAGGACGACTTCAAGCTGGAAATGGTAACAACAGATGAGGTACTCAAAAAACTGAGCGCCCTCCAACCTAACAAGGCCACTGGCCATGACAACATCCCCTACAAATTCCTCAGACTCAGCAGCCGCCATCACCCCAGTCATCACACATAATAAACCTCTCCATAAAACAGGGACATGTCCCCAAGGACTTCAAAATTGCGAGGGTGACCCCTCTGCACAAAAAGGGCAGCAAATTAGACCCAGGCAACTACCGCCCTGTTTCTATTCTTACCTCCATCTCAAAAGTCATGGAAAAAATAGTCTACGAACAGGTCGAAAAGTACCTAGCGGAAAAAAATCGAATCTATGAATTCCAATCTGGCTTCAGAACATCCCACTCCACTGACACATACCTTCTCTATTTGAACGACCACATCAAACAAGAGGTGGACGTGGGCAAATACTGCGGCATTCGACACTGTCAATCACTCCATTCTGATTGACAAGCTAAAAGCAATTGGTTTTGATAGTCTTATCAGTGAACTGGATGCAATCCTAGCTTGAGGGGAGGGAACAGATGGTGGAGGTAAACGGTACCCTATCCCCCCCCCCCCTCCCAGTGAGCTGTGGTGTTCCACAAGGAAGCATACTAGGACAGCTACTGTTCCTAATTTATGCAAATGACATGTCGTCAGCTTGTGACTGCAACTTGTTCCTGTTTGCGGACGACTCAGCCCTGCTGGTCTCTGACAAGAACAAGTTACAGGTTGAAAAAACCCTCAGCTCGGAACTAGGCAAAATCTGCATATGGCTCGCTGATAACAAACTATCATTACACATGGGCAAAACAGAGTCCATTCTCTTCGGTTCAAATAACAAACTCAGCAAGACCGACGGCTTCTCAGTTACAGTGGGTGACAATATTGTCACAAGGAAAGATGAAATTACCTACCTGGGTTCCATCCTAGAGGCTAATCTTTCCTGTGACAAAATGGCATCCAATGTAATAAAAAAAGTCAACCAACGAACTCGATTTTTGTACCGGATCTCTCTGGTAAACAAGAATACTCTGGCAGGAGCACTCATTCAAGGGTACTACGACTATGCTTGCACCTCATGGTACCAAAGCACCTCAAAGGCACTAAAAACAAAATTACAAACATCTCAAAACAAACTGGTCAGACTACTGCTTGACCTTACTCCTAGAACCCACCTCACCCCTGCCCACTTTGACAACCTAGGATGGCTTAGAGTAGACGACAGAGTACAGCAACTTGCAATGAGCCTGGTCTAGAAGATACACTACACGACCAAGGTACCCATGTACATGTCAAAATTAGGGATGCCCCGATCGATCGGCCACCGATCGTTATCGGCCGATAATGAGTATAAATATGCGATCGGGGAATTCCGATAATTAGTCATATTCGCAGATCGCGGAAACTGATCAAGTGGATATCTCACTCGCTTGTCTCAGACGCACATGACCTGCAAACTGCTCCTCCTCCCTAGCCCCGCCCGTACCCGTGTAGAGTTTGTAAGCTGAGTCTAGATAGTGCATTCGACCTGAGCTAACGTTAGCTACCTAGCTATCGTTACTGTTTAAACAAAATTACCCAGTCAACTATTCACTTTTAGTAGGCATTGTCTAACGGTATTTAGCCGGCTAGCTACTGATAGCTCCGGATATCAACAAATGCCCCAGAAGTTTAGTGGTCCATGTTGATATCTCCGTTAGCTTGCGTTAGCTGACGTTAGTTCACCGTTCAAAACGAAATGTCCGATTGAACTAAATAGTTGTCTTAACGTCATCTAGCCGGCTAGCAGTAGCTACAGATAGCTCCTGATATCAATGTCTTATATCAATGTCTTATCAATGTCTTATAACATCTAGTCGGCCAGCTACCGATAGCTCCTGACATCAACAAACGCTCCACAAAGTCTAGTAGAGACGTGTATGCTACCTGTTAGCTCACGTTAGCGCAAGTTAGTTCACCGTTCAAAACGAAATGTCCCATTGAACTAAATAATTCACTGAGGCGTTGTATTAACGTTATATATCCGGCTAGCAGTAGCTACAGATAGCTCCTGATATCAATGTCTTATAACACTGATTCGATGCGTATTCGAGCTGAGGGCTTGCTGAGCACAGTTAAGTAACGTTATGCCAATAGGGTCCAGGTGCAGCGCCGGAGAATCCTGGCCGTAGCTCTGCTCGAGGCTACTCGAGTATAGGTCCAGGTGCAGCTCCGGGGAATCCTGGCCGTAGCTGGAGGCTACTAGAGTACACACAGACAGTGGAGCTTGTTGCGTGGTGGCGATGTCTCGCAGATAATACAAGTACAAGTCTAATTATATAATATATATATTTTATTAAAAAAAAAAAAAAAAAAACGTTTTATATAAAATAATTTTTAATTTCTTTTTAATCAAAAACGATCGGTATCGGATCGGTATCGGCCGATATGGCTCACGACGATCGGTGATCGGTATCGGTGGCAAAAAACGTGATCGGGGCATCCCTAGTCAAAATACTTCCCAAAGGTCAGTGAATACCACGATCACAACACCAGAGGGAGCTCCACAAATCATGTTAAACCCAGATTCGGCTCAAACAAGGGACTAAACACGTTTCGCAATTATGCCACATCAATGTGGAACGCCCTACCCAAAGCTGTAAAGAAATGTGAATCACTACCCACTTTCAAAACCACTCTCAAAGAACACCTACGGGAGACTGCAATTCGAAACTGGCCCCTGTAAATGTCCTAACCCAACCCCCTCCAATGTACAGTAAATTACCAAGTATGGTTTTGTCAATATTCCAATGTACAGTTTTGCTTGTACAGTTGTAGTGTCCCCTCCCCCCCAACCCCTCCTTATTTTCATTGTGGTCCTTGGTCTCAGCATCACATAGTATTTACATCGTAGAGGGGGTGGGAGGGATTCTCCAGGATAGCAGCCAGCTTCCTTCTCATCCCCCTCTCTGCCACCACCTCTAGTCTGACCAGCTCGACTCCCACCACGGAGCTAGCCTTCCTCACCAGCTTGTTCAGTTTGTTGGTGTCCCTTGAGTTGATGTAGCCCCCCCAGCATGCCACAGCATAGAAGCGGACGCTGGCCACTACAGACTGGTAGAATGACTGCAGCAGGCTATTGCAAACATTGAAGGACCTGAGTCTCCTCAGGAAGAACAGCCTGCTCTGTCCCTTCCTGTAGAGGGCCTCTGTGTTATCCGACCAGTCCAGTTTATTGTTCAGGTGTACCCCAAGGAACTTATATGACTCCACCACCTCCACCTCATCCCCTCAGAAGGTGATGGGAATCGGGGGGGGCTTCTTCTTGCCTCTCCGGAAGTCCACCACCAGCTCCTTGGTTTTACTGGTGTTGAATTGGAGGGGGTTGCTGTCGCTCCACCCCACAAAGCTCTCCACCAGGGCTCTATACTCCTCCTCATCGTCGTTGGTGATGTAGCTTACGATGGAGGAGTCATCAGAGAACTTCTGCAGGTGGCACCCGCTTGAGTTGTGGCAGAAGTCTGAGGTATAGAGGGTGAAGAGGAAGGGTGACAGCACAGTTCCTGGGGGGGCACCGGTGTTGCTCACCAGTATGTCAGACTGACTGTCCTGTAGTCTGACGTACTGCAGTCTGTTGGTGAGGTAGTCCTTGATCCAGGCCACCAAGCCGTGCTCCAGCTGCTGCATCAGGGAGAGCGTCTCCACTAGCAGTGACGGCTGGATGGTGTTGAAGGCGCTGGAGAAGTCGAAGAACACAATCCTCACTGAGCTGCGCGGCTTCTCCAGGTGCGTGTACGCTCTGTGGAGCATATAGATGATGGCGTCCTCCACCCCGATGTGGCCCCAGCCTTTCTAGAGGAATAAGTCATGTATGTATGGCCAGTTTGGCCACTGCCTTTCTCTAGGAAGAAAGAAAACTAGTAATTAACTAACTAAGTAAATAACTAAGTAAAAATGCTCAGACAGACTGACTGACTGACTAACCGACTGACTGACTGACTGACAGACAAAGAAACAGAGAAGACAGACAGACTAACTGACTGACTTGAGAGACAGACAGAGAAACAGATAGACAGACAAGACAGATAGCCTGACAGGCTTCTAATAAGTAATTGAAGAGTATGTATATTTAATGTGTTTAGTTGAGCCCATAGCAACGAGGGTAGTGGGTTATTTGTTCAGAGAGGGTGGAGCATGTGGACTGGCCTCATATTCTCTAGAGAGGGGTGGGTTGTCTGAAGAAAAGGAACGTTAAGACATTTCTTTTTAGGGCAGTTTGTTAAAAAATATTATTAAAGGAATGCACCAACATTATGTGAAATGTGCTGACGATCTTCTCCAGAGTCAGACATGAAGATAGATACCAATTTCCTCTCTGTGCGTTCAGTAGAAAGCTATCCGGCTGCATGTTAGCCTAGCTTAGCACAAATGAATGGAAGCGGATCACTAGCCTAGCTGTTGGCCAAAAACACCTCTCCCGGAGTTTTAAGCTAGGCTAGTGGTCCGTACCCACTTTTATTCATTTGTGCTAAGCTAGACTAGCTTGCAGCCAGATAGTTTTCTACTGAACGCACAGAGAAGAAATTAACTATCTTCTTGTCAGACTCTGGAGAAGACGGTAAGCGTATTTCCCATAATGTTGGTGTGTTCCTTTAAGAAATATTTTTAGCAATAATTACGCAATAGTAGTAGTAGTAGTAGTAGTAGTAGTAATAATAATAATAATAATAATAATATAATATAATAACTGATGCTAATCATTATTCTTATAGTTCTGCCTTCACCTCAGCTCTCTGAGACGTCAGAATGAATCACAAACAGTGATCTGTTTTGTTAAAAAAAATTGTCAACAAGAGGACGCTCTCTGCCAGTTACATTTAGTCACTGTTGCCACTGAAGCCTGATCTGGACGAGGGTCAGAAGACGGATCAAACCAACCCACCAACCGGTTGTCCTCCGTGCTGTTTGGTCTCTCTCTCTCCAGGTGAGAGTGAGTTCATCTGATGAAGAAATAAGGCTTTGTCGTCTTTTCCTTAGTCCTGTGAGTCTCTGGCCTTGAGCACCATGAGAGATGGTTGTAAGGCTGCTTAACACTTTAAGTGCCGAAAACGTGTTTAGGCGTCTTTCCTAGCCATGCTAAAGTTGCCGCGGACGCCCTAACTCGTCTTTAATATCAATATTTCAAAAATCTGTGATCGAAATCATATTTTTCCTCCACAGCCCTGAGACACAGTGCTGGCCTCCTCTCAACCCTCTAGCGGTTCAAGAGCGCCATCTGGTGGCCGATCGGCAGAAGCGCCAAACAGGAAGTCATGTGGATGAAGTGGTGATCGTCCATATTACTTCCGGGCACTCGCTGTAGGTCCCGGGACTCGATCTTGACACAATACATAGCGATCCGTTGCCAATAACTCGATAAACAACATGATTTGGACGTATATACTATTATACAACCTGGAAATAGATCCGGTATTTCGACATCCCATAATTGAAAACTGTCTTCTCCATGCTGATCGCCCAACGGCCCGCGGAGACTGGGGTGAGTTTTAGCGTTTATTATTACCGTGTTCGATACTAACTGCTATGATGAACATTTGACCCACATTAGATGAATGGTATAACGTTGCCCACGGAATTATAAACGATCCCCCGCCCATCCGGTCATCATCAGATGATACGTAGAAACTCCTAGAAGCACGTCCATTTGAAATTTTTCATCTGGCACCGATCGCTATCAAACTGTATTTCATCATCAATATAATGCATTTGGGGCTATAAATCACGTTCTGGAGAAAGCTGCAGAAAGAGATGAAAACATATTTATACTTTAGACCATATTTTACTATGAATATGTGAATGAAAAAGTTTAACGTTGCTACACAATGAACAATACATATAGGACCTTGAATGGGCCCTAATAATGGCAATCTAGCAATATAATTTAAAAGGTTATAGCCCTGCAAAGAAGGGGAACTTCTCCATGTTAAATAGAGCTGGCAACGGATGGTATATCATGAATTTAGCCTTAGGCAATCAAAGTGTTAAGGGCCTGCGTCCACTTAGCTCACAAAAACGCTGGCAGTGCGCCGGTAGTACTGGGGGTGGAGCGCTGCAGCGCGAGCCTTTGTCTGAATATGCGCCCAGCGCATCGCTCTGTAAAGTTCAGAAAGTTTCAACTTTAAAACGTTGTGTGCGGCCGCACAAAAAAGGTGAAATGCGCTGAAAAAAGAAGCTGACTGCAGCGCATTTCCTTATAGGCTGCCGTGCGGCTGCATACGCTCCGTCCCCATTGGAATACATTGAAAAAAGACGCTTGCGCCAAGAAATATGAGGCAGGTGGATCCGCGCCCTAACTCAGTACCAGAGGCCACTGACAAGGGGAGGAGCTTACTCCAGAGGCCACTGACAAGGGGAGGGGCTTACTCCAGAGGCCACTGGCAAGGGGAGGGGCTTACTCCAGAGGCCACTGACAAGGGAAGGGGCTTACTCCAGAGGCCACTGGCAAGGGGAGGGGCTTACTCCAGAGGCCACTGGCAAGGGGAGGGGCTTACTCCGGAGGCCACTGGCAAGGGGAGGGGCTTACTCCGGAGGCCACTGGTAAGGGGAGGGGCTTACTGCAGAGGCCACTGGCAAGGGGAGGGGCTTACTCCAGAGGCCACTGACAAGGGGAGGGGCTTACTCCAGAGGCCACTGACCAGGGGAGGGGCTTACTGCAGATGCCACTGACAAGGGGAGGGGCTTACTCCAGAGGCCACTGGCAAGGGGAGGAGCCTACTCCAGAGGCCACTGACAAGGGGAGGGGCTTACTCCAGAGGCCACTGACAAGGGGAGGGGCTTACTCCAGAGGCCACTGACAAGGGGAGGGGCTTACTCCAGAGGCCACGTACAAGGGGAGGGGCTTACTCCAGAGGCCACTGGCAAGGGGAGGGGCTTACTCCGGAGGCCACTGGTAAGGGGAGGGGCTTACTGCAGAGGCCACTGGCAAGGGGAGGAGCCTACTCCAGAGGCCACTGACAAGGGGAGGGGCTTACTCCAGAGGCCACTGACAAGGGGAGGGGCTTACTCCAGAGGCCACTGACAAGGGGAGGGGCTTACTCCAGAGGCCACGGACAAGGGGAGGGGCTTACTCCAGAGGCCACGGACAAGGGGAGGGGCTTACTCCAGAGGCCACTGACAAGGGGAGGGGCTTACTCCAGAGGCCACTGACAAGGGGAGGGGCTTACTCCAGAGGCCACTGGCAAGGGGAGGGGCTTACTCCAGAGGCCACTGGCAAGGGGAGGGGCTTACTCCAGAGGCCACTGGCAAGGGGAGGGGCTTACTCCGGAGGCCACTGGTAAGGGGAGGGGCTTACTGCAGAGGCCACTGGCAAGGGGAGGAGCCTACTCCAGAGGCCACTGACAAGGGGAGGGGCTTATTCCAGAGGCCACTGGCAAGGGGAGGAGCTTACTCCAGAGGCCACTGACAAGGGGAGGGGCTTACTCCAGAGGCCACTGGCAAGGGGAGGGGCTTACTCCAGAGGCCACTGGCAAGGGGAGGGGCTTACTGCAGAGTATGCACTTTGATCTTTTAGTTTTTCCTTGAACACAGATCTCAGGAGCAGAGTCTTTACATTACAGCTTAGGCCAACATAACTGTTGCGGCGGGTTGGCACGTTCCTTAAGTCCCCCATTGATTATGTGTTGGGACTACATATCCCAACAGCACCACTCACCCTACACACACGGCTCCATTGAGCACCACTGCGGTGGTGTGGTTGGGATATGTAGTCAGTTTGGAAGTTACATTTGAACTAGGGATGTCCCGATCGCCTTTTTTTGCTTCCGATCCGATCCCGATCATGTGATTTTAAATATCTATCGATCCGATCGTTTCCGATCCGATCTTTCACATTAGTAATCAATTTTGACGCATTTTTGTCAGAAACTGGCGGAGCGAGACAAGCCCCTCTGTTGCCTATGGAAACTGGCGCGAGCTCGGAGGCTTTTGTTATTACATTCACCCTGAGAAATGTGCTTCTGCTTCATATGAGAAATATTAAAAGTTTCAATATATGTTTGCACATTAGTATACATTCAGTGTTCGACTTACGTAATGGTCCATTCTGGTCTGAAACGCCGACGATAATCCTCAGTCACGTTATCCTCCAGGTGAAAAGTTAGTCTGAAAACTTCGCCTCCAGCCTGTCCTTGCAAACATTGCAACTGGCTTGACTTTCTATTTTAAAATGCTTAGTTCCAAACCTCTGACATTAAGTCTAGCTGCTCAAGTCAGTGGATATTAACCGTGTTAGCTCGCGGCATGCTTCACTGAGTCTCCACAACATAGCAGAGAGTAGCGTTAGCGTTAGTGTTAGTGTTAGCTCGCGGCATGCTTCACTGAGTCTCCACAACATAGCAGAGAGTAGCGTTAGCGTTAGTGTTGTGAAGGATCAGATTAAACCGAATATATATATTTATTTATATATATATTTAAATAGTATTTGTATATCGTTTGATATCCCCTGTATATTCCTTGTACAATATGCACTGAATATCCCGTTAGTCTACTAAACAGCCCATAATAGTTTCATTCTACCATTGGACGAGAACCTGGCGCCAGCAGCCATACCCCTAGGTTCAAGTTCAATCGTGCCGCCCAACATGTCGTGGCAAGCCCGGTTCCGCGTATGAATACGTCTGGCGAAATACGAATGGTACTATTTGTTCATAGCGCATATATATATGGCGCAAGTAAAGTAGAACTTTCTTTTAGTCCAGTTCTTTACCCTCCAACCGAGTAACAGACGCGAAGCCTCACCCACGACGCACGTGTGGTGCAGTAAGGCCTACTTGGCCTCAGAATAGGCATTGAGATATCGTGTGGATTAATAGTTGAATTGTCATAGTTTGGCACTATACCGTCGAGTTGGACGTATTCTATTAAGCTAATAATAGTCTATTTATGTATGGTGCATCGTTCGGTTAGAGTTATAAAGTTATCAGTACCCCCATCGTTCCTGACGTTATCTGGAGTCTTAACCAGGCTGGGCAGACCACTAGTGGTGCTTGCATCCGAGGAGCTCCGGGCCAGGGCGACTGGACCTGTATATTGGATTACTCTACCCGGACGACGGCGAGCCTTCCACGGCTTGGATTATGCTTTGGGTGCTTTGATTATTCCATGGATAACGGCCAACACTGCGGAGTGTTGGAACTACCCCCCGGAGAGGACTCCAGGTGAGACGGCGCTCTACACCAGTGAGGTCGCCTCACGTCTCTCCGTTGTGGACCGGCAGCTACCGTCCACCAGAGGGTCCAGCTGTATTCGTCTGCGGACCGAGGTTCTGTGGGCACCGTGTTCAAGACTTTGAATTCTCCCAAGAAATCGTCGGCCAGATGGGATACCGCCAGCGGCTTCTCTAACCCCCCCCTCCTACTGTCTTACAACCAGCGGGACCCCCCCCCCCCCCCTTAGTGTATCCAGCTATAATCATTTAAGTACCATCGCTATAGTTTCCTAAAGAACCGGGTTGTATACTTACTCCCTGCGTAACCAGAGATTGGACATTCAATGTTGATTTACCTACGAATACTCATTTGCCATACAAGTGCATTTCAAATCATAAGTGTAAACAAGTGAACGTTGTATATACCTTTTGCTATATTAAATATTCGATTTGTACATTTGTGTGGACTTCGTTTCATCAGGTGGGAAAGTGTTCATCATATTTATATCATGTACTGGATGGCCAGAAGTTAAAGTACAAGAGGTAGTGGTTTAATACCATACTTAACAATACAGTCAGGGAATTGTACCCCTCAGTTACAATTGGTCCTTCGAGCCGGAGGGTAACTAGTGTAATATTAATATAGTGTTATTAATATTGAAATGGCCTATGATGAACACTCCACGAAACGGTCCTCCTAACCTAGAACGCCCGCGGCGCAGACGACAGACACCTCAGTACTTAGAGGATTACGCTGTCAGTCAACTACCTAGCCTTCGACAAACGGTAAACGCGGTAAAAGTAGAAAGTAAAATTATGTCTGACCTTAACGACCAGGTTTCCCCGACCACAGAGGCCCTAGTAGGTTCTAATGTAACTGACCAAGCTCACGGTGGGGACCAGGAGGGAGCCGACATGCCTTTACCCCCCGCCACTACAGAAGAAGTAGTCCCCGACCAGCCCCGGGAGGAAGACAACCCTACAGAGAGAGAACTCTGCACGGAAGAAGAGGAGGAGAGCGCCGAGGAAATAGAGCTCCAGGACTCCCCAACGAGTACACCCAGGAGCGGCTCACCCAGGAGCGGCTCACCTCCACAACCGCCTTCCCCCAGCGAAGCGGAGAGGATGCTACAACAGGCGTTCCTCGTCAGCCTGACAGCCTCTACCGAACGCGATCGACTCCAAGCACAGACGCTTAGCGAGCGCGAACATTTTACTATTGAAAGAGAACGCCTCCAAGCGCAGCAACGGAGCGAAGAAGAGCGCACACGCCTGGAGATGAGACGCCTTCAGACGGAAGAGAATATGGCAAGAGACCGGGCCGACGCCCAGCGCGCCGCTGCCGGTGCCCAAAGAGAAGCAGATCTCACCAAGCGCGAAGTCGAGCGCGACAAGCTACAAGCGCAGCTAATGGAGCAGCTGATCCGCAAGGCAACACCCTCTCCCTCCGCCAGGGGTTCAAGGAACTCGTCGAGACAACAGTCAAGGGCAGCGTCTCCTCACCGAGCAAGCGACCCTGAACTTGACCAACAGACCGAGCCTATACCCCCCGCAGACCCCCTTCCCAGACCGGTCCAAGCGAGACCCAGCTACAAGGAAGGAGCGGCATACACTGCGGAGAAGCTAAATAAACGATTACAGGATCTGGAAGATCTGATAGAGGAAGAAGAGGGAGAGGAGGAGAACCAAGCCCGACGACAGCACAGTACTCCACCGGACCAGGAGGTCCAGTACAGCCCAGGCTATACCCCCGCGGCGCTGCGCTACAGACCCCCGACTCTATTCACGGGTGAGCACGACGCACGACCAGCCCCGAGGAATAGCACCTGGACCAGCGGGCCATGGTACCCTGTCGGTACCAGCCCACAGCGAGGCGCAAGAGGGGACTCGCCTAGGAGGTCTCTCCCCCAACGCTCGCCGATGTATCAGCCATCCACGGCGTCATACATTGCCACGCCGTCGTTTCCAGACTTCGCCTATGAGAGTCGAGCACAGTACACGGAGCTCCGGATGTGCTTAGAGACAATGATGGTGGATGTCGCTGATGAACGCCACAAGTATGCAATATTACTGAAGCACCTGAAAGTACCGCGAGCGCACAATATAGCGCTAGCCTATGCCACCTCTACGACACCATACACAGCGGCCCTAGCGGCGCTGGACCAGAGATATGGACGTATATGGGATTACGTAACCCAAGAGATAAGGCATATTGATCGCCTACCCCCAGCAACAGACAATCGCTCATTAGACGACCTGTCAATCAAAGTGCAGTCCCTGGTAGGGATGCTGGGAGCGCAACGGGAAAAGGGCATGCATGAGCTATGCGCCAACTCTAACGTCGAGAGGATTTTGGAGAAGCTGCCACCCGCAAGACAAGAGCGTTTTAGGCGGCAGAGAGACTACCGGGATCCCAACGGCCCCGAACCATCCCTCCTTGATCTAGCCGACTTCCTGGCGAGAGAAGTCAGCAGCTTACGACTGGATACGTTCGGGCGGAGCACGCCAAGCTCCAGAGAGGGACCCAGGAGAATAAATGATGGAAGAAGATCGGTGACTGTCATGCACCAATCAGAGTCAGTACCGAGCAGTAAGAGCCACAGTACCCCCTCGAGAAAAGAGAAGTGGAAGATAGTGTGTCCCTACTGTGAGAAAGAACACTGGCTGTCACAATGTGACCTGTTCACAAAGATGAATGCAGAAGAAGTGAGTCAATGGATAAAGTCCAACAGGCGCTGTTACCGATGTGCGCGACCACACATGGCAGCCGAATGCCGCCTAAAGAAAAGGTGCAGTCGGTGCGACGGAGCCCATCTAGATATACTACACGAGAGTAACAGAAGACGGCCTCCACCTGCACCATCGAGCGGCACCAAGGCAAGTGTCATGTACATTGACCCCGCCAGCAGCAGCGGCGCCCAAGTGCTCTTAAAGGTAGTCCGTGTGACATTGAGCTACCAAGATAAAGTCATGGACACTTACGCCGTCCTTGATGACGGGTCAGAGAAGACCCTTCTGCTCGCGTCCGCTGCGGCCGAGCTGGGACTGCGGGGGAGCGAGAACGAAATGACGATTCGGACAATAAGAAGAGATTTAAAGACGATAAAGGGCGAGAATGTCTCCTTCACTATCGCAGCCAACGGGCAGCCAGAGCGACGGTATAGGATTACAAATGCTTTCACCAGCCAAGAAATAGGACTATCGCAGTACACCTACCCTATCGCCAAGTTGATGGATAAATATGTGCACCTGCGACAACTACCTATCCCGCTCATAGACGGCGCCACCCCGACCCTGCTGATAGGCTCCGACCATGCAGAACTCATAGTCCCGATTGACCGGGTCCATACAGGACCCCGAGGCTGTCCTGCAGCAGTCGAGACCCGCCTAGGGTGGACCCTACAAGGCCCCCTCGCTAAATCTCTCAACCGAACAGCAGCCACTAGCTGCCTCCACTCCAGAACGACAGAAGAAGACACCACTCTCCTGCAGCATGTCGAGAGGCTATGGACACTAGAGACAATGCCCTTTAAGAACGAAAAGAAAGATATTCGTTCTAAAGAAGACATTTACGCCATCAACCTACTCGAGCAAGGGACAAAGAGAGTCACAGTCGGCGGAGTGATGAGATACGCAACTCCACTCCTGAGGCGAGAGGGAATGCCCACCTTTCACGCAAAGAAAGACGCCACGGAGCGCTATCTATTGAACACGGAGCGGCGCCTAGCCAAAGACCCCGCTCAAGAGGGTGTGTACCGCGCTGAGATTGAGAAGCTAATCACAGCGGGACACGTAACAAAGATTGACATTAAAGAGGCCGATCAGACGACCGAATCATGGTACGTGCCGCATCACAAGGTCCACCACAACGGCAAGGATCGCATTGTGTTTAACTGCAGCTACCAGATCGGATCCCAAAATCTGAATAAAGAGCTCTTGCCCGGCCCCACACTCAGCCCCTCCCTACTAGGCGTGCTACTGCGCTTCCGCCAGGACAAGGTGGCTATCAGCGGGGATATCAAAGGGATGTTCCTGCAGGTGAGACTAGTAGAGGGGGACAAGCCCCTGCTGCGGTTCCTATGGAGAGAGAGGATCGGAGATGAGAACCCAGCCATCTACCAGTGGGAAGTACTCCCCTTCGGAACCACATGCAGCCCATGCTGTGCTACATTTGCACTACAGAAACACGTCGCAGAGGACCCAGCAGCAGATGAAGAGGTCCAACACAGTGTGAAGAACAGTTTCTACGTGGACAACTGTTTACAAAGCGTTTCGACTCAAGAAGAAGCCGAGGCTCTCCTAATCAAGCTACGCGCCTCCCTGATCAAAGGCGGCTTTGATCTCAGGCAGTGGGCCAGCAGTGACCCGCACGTATTGCGCAGCCTCTCCCCCGCGGACAAGGCTGCCAGCAGCGAGACCTGGATGGCGACCATCCCAGGAGAAGCCCAAGAAATGACACTAGGACTAGTCTGGCACTTCAAAACAGACTCGCTCCACTATAGACACAAACCCCTGACCAAGCAGGGAAGGTCGACGGCTACACCGACCACCAGACGGAGTGTGTACAGAACACTCGCCAGACAATATGACCCGTTGGGATGTATTCTACCTTACACCACCAGGGCAAAGATGATTGTACGAGCACTATGGGACAAGGACCAGGGCTGGGACGACCCAATACCCGCACACCTTGCCTCAACATGGAGAGAGTGGGAGACGGAACTCCGCTCACTCCCAGGCGTCAATATACGCCGCAGCTACTTCCCATCCACAGTGAGGCCAGAGACATGCAAGATTGATCTACACGTCTTCAGCGACGCCTCCGAAGTAGCCTATGGATCGGTGGCCTACTTGCGTGCCCAAGAGAAGGGAGGAAAGATACACACTGCCTTCATCCTGGCTCGCTCAAGAATAGCCCCACGAAAGCAACAATCTATCCCGCGTCTAGAGCTCTGCGCAGCCCTAGCAGGAGCGCATCTAGCCACGTTAATCCAACGTGAACTCACCATCCCGGTGCACAGAACAATCTTGTGGTCAGATTCCACGACAGTACTCACATGGATCAAGTCTGATTCATGCAGATACAAAGTCTTCGTGGGAGTCAGAGTCACCGAGATTCAAGAGTTAACAGAAGCAGCGAGCTGGCGGTATGTGGACACCAAACACAACCCAGCTGACGTCATCACCCGGGGAATGTCTCTGGATGACCTCACCCGTCGCAACATCTACAGTGACGGACCAGAATTCCTCAAGCTCCCGGAAGGAGAGTGGCCTACGCCCACCCCACGGGAAGCAAGTAACGAGGAGGCTGAGAACAAGAAACCTATGTTCTGTGGACTGAGCACAGTCGCCTCCACAGACCCCAACATAGATGACTGCATTACCCTAGAGAGTGCGCAGCAAAAGACATTCCTGTGGCACCACCCAGAGATTCAGTCCACCACTGACATGTCAGCAGCTGACTACGAAGAAGCAGAACTTCTTCTACTACAACGAGCCCAGAGAGACTCGTTCCCCGATGAGCTAGACTGTCTACAGGGAGGAAAGCCCGTCCCATCAGACAGCAGACTGCTCCACCTGGCACCCGAGAGTGACGCCCATAATCTCATCAGAGTGGGTGGTCGCCTGCGGAGAGCCCCCGATCTACCGGATGACATTAAGTACCCGATAGTCTTGAACAGCCGACACAAGGTCACAGAGCTGATCATAAAGAAATACGACGAGGATGTACACCACGCAGGAGCAGAGAGAGTCTTCGCGGAGATCAGACGTCGCTATTGGATACTTCAAGGGAGAGAAGCGGTGCAACGCTTCCAGCGAACCTGTCTAGACTGCCGAAAGTGGCGCGCGCAGCCCAGCATACCACGGATGGCTGACATACCTCCCTGTCGCCTCCGACTCGGCGACAAGCCATTCCACTCCACAGGCATGGACTGTTTTGGCCCGTTGTATATAAAGAGAGGAAGAGGAACCGAGAAGCGGTGGGGTATTGTATTCAAATGCATGACCACCAGAGCGATACATATCGAGCTCCTTCCGACCATGAGCACAGACTCATTCCTTATGGCCTTCCGAAGATTCACATCACGGAAAGGAAAACCGTCTACATTGTTGTCTGATCACGGGACGAACTTCAAAGGCGGAGAAAGAGAGCTGAGAGAGAGCTTCCAAGCTATGGGCCCAGAACTTAAGACCCACCTCGCTCCATCCCAGATTGACTTCCAGTTTAATCCCCCGAACGCACCCCACTTCGGTGGAACCTGGGAACGAGAAGTACGTTCTATAAAGACAGCCCTGTACGCCGTGCTTGGGGCCCAGACTGTGGCGGAGGAAGTCCTAATGACAGTCCTCACGGAGATCGAGGGAGTATTGAACTCAAAGCCCCTCGGTTACGTCTCAAGTGATGTAGCAGATGTCGACCCAGTCACCCCCAACACACTCTTAATGGGGCGGCTGGACCCCGCGCTACCCCAGACAATGTACAGGCCTGAAGAAGCGAACGGCCGAAGAATGTGGAGGTACAGTCAAGTACTAGCTGACAAGTTTTGGAGCAGCTTCCTACTCCACTACCTACCGTCTCTACAGACCCGCCAGAAGTGGGTAAAAGAGAGAGACAATTTGACAGAAGGAACAGTCGTCATGATTATCGACCAGTCACTACCCAGAGCTATGTGGCCGGCTGGCCGCGTAAGCAAAGTGATCACCGGTGCCGATGGCAAGGTCCGAGCAGCTGAAGTACTCGTCCAAGGGCGCACTTACACACAACCCGTGGCGAGGCTAATAGAACTGCCCCGACTCCCAGACACTATCGATGATGACCATGACCCCATGACTTTGTGAGTTGACTGACCCTTACAGCGGACCTTGAGTGGTAGACAGTGCGGTTAATCTGTCTCTGCTTAGCTAATTAGGTGGGACTAATTAGGACTAAGCCCGGTTCCGCGTAGGAATACGTCTGGCGAAATACGAATGGTACTATTTGTTCATAGCGCATATATATATGGCGCAAGTAAAGTAGAACTTTCTTTTAGTCCAGTTCTTTACCCTCCAACCGAGTAACAGACGCGAAGCCTCACCCACGACGCACGTGTGGTGCAGTAAGGCCTACTTGGCCTCAGAATAGGCATTGAGATATCGTGTGGATTAATAGTTGAATTGTCATAGTTTGGCACTATACCGTCGAGTTGGACGTATTCTATTAAGCTAATAATAGTCTATTTATGTATGGTGCATCGTTCGGTTAGAGTTATAAAGTTATCAGTACCCCCATCGTTCCTGACGTTATCTGGAGTCTTAACCAGGCTGGGCAGACCACTAGTGGTGCTTGCATCCGAGGAGCTCCGGGCCAGGGCGACTGGACCTGTATATTGGATTACTCTACCCGGACGACGGCGAGCCTTCCACGGCTTGGATTATGCTTTGGGTGCTTTGATTATTCCATGGATAACGGCCAACACTGCGGAGTGTTGGAACTACCCCCCGGAGAGGACTCCAGGTGAGACGGCGCTCTACACCAGTGAGGTCGCCTCACGTCTCTCCGTTGTGGACCGGCAGCTACCGTCCACCAGAGGGTCCAGCTGTATTCGTCTGCGGACCGAGGTTCTGTGGGCACCGTGTTCAAGACTTTGAATTCTCCCAAGAAATCGTCGGCCAGATGGGATACCGCCAGCGGCTTCTCTAACCCCCCCCTCCTACTGTCTTACAACCAGCGGGACCCCCCCCCCCCCCCCTTAGTGTATCCAGCTATAATCATTTAAGTACCATCGCTATAGTTTCCTAAAGAACCGGGTTGTATACTTACTCCCTGCGTAACCAGAGATTGGACATTCAATGTTGATTTACCTACGAATACTCATTTGCCATACAAGTGCATTTCAAATCATAAGTGTAAACAAGTGAACGTTGTATATACCTTTTGCTATATTAAATATTCGATTTGTACATTTGTGTGGACTTCGTTTCATCAGGTGGGAAAGTGTTCATCATATTTATATCATGTACTGGATGGCCAGAAGTTAAAGTACAAGAGGTAGTGGTTTAATACCATACTTAACAATACAGTCAGGGAATTGTACCCCTCAGTTACAGTTAGCTCGCGGCATGCTTCCCTGAGTCTCCACAACATAGCAGAGAGTAGCGTTAGCGTTAGCTCCCGGCATGCTTCCCTGAGTCTCCACAACATAGCAGAGAGTAGCGTTAGCGTTAGTGTTAGTGTTAGCTCGTGGCATGCTTCACTGAGTCTCCACAACATAGCAGAGAGTAGCGTTAGCGTTAGTGTTAGCGTTAGCTCGTGGCATGCTTCCTTGAGTCTGTTGTTGTGATGTGGAGCGTGTAGCCAGTCTAAATTAAAGGGATGTGTTTGTTGCAGCGGTGTAAATTAAAGGGGAATGTGTTTGTTGTGGACAATAATTTCTGCTCTGTGTGACAATAAATACATTAATGATGATATATTATATGTAATTTAAAACCAAAACTAAGGCCTCCGTATGAGTTTAAGACGTGGACATGGTCATGTTTGTTGAATAAAATGTTTCTTTTTTTGACTGCCGATTTTTATTATTATTTTTTCCCGATCCCCGATACTCTGAAAAGCACGTGATCGACGCCGATCCCGATCACGTGATCGGATCGGGACATCCCTAATTTGAACCCTTGCACGGAAGAACCATATGTCGACAGCCTATGTATTTGCAGCTGTGAAGTTCATCTAAATCACTTGGGAGTGTGAATGTGGTATTATGACAAAAGATTACTCAATCAATTATCATCAATAATAGTTTTAGGTTTATAGTCTGTGATGGCCTCTTCAGGTTAGCCCTGGCTGAACAGTAGGTCTGCTTAATGCCTCTGCAGGTTAGCCCTGGCTGAACAGTAGGTCTGCTTAATGCCTCTGCAGGTTAGCCCTGGCTGAACAGTATGTCTGCTTAATGCCTCTTCAGGTTATCCCAGTAACCGTAACAGTAGGTCTGCGTGTCACCAGATCTAAAAGCTGTGTCACATGTCTTTAGCAGTAGACAGACCTCTCTGATAATAAAGTTTGAAAATATTTTAATGTCAATAAACGTATTATGTCATTTATATTTCCGTATTTGATTTCATGTAGATCTGTATTGATTTATTATTTAATTTAATGAATTATGTTGTGTTTCTGGTGTTTTAGAGTGGAGTGGACCGGACTAGAAGGTGATACCATGTTTATATTAGCAAGGAGTAAGTTGGATATATTAACTCTTAACTAATGAACTTTTTCTTTGTGTCGTACTAAAGGAGACCCTGTGGCATCTTAACGGGGAGCGATGGACATAGACACGGTTAACATGTTTATGTTAGCGGGAGGCACCCTGGCTATCCCCATCCTGGCCTTCATCGCCTCCTTCATGCTCTGGCCTGCCACACTCATCAAAGTCTACTACTGGTAAATATCATTCAAATATATTTATTAACTTATATATCTACTACTGGTGAATACCATTCAAATATATTTAATAACTTGTATACCTATGACTGGTAAATATAATTTAAATATATTTATTAACTTATATACCTACTACTGGTAAATATTCAAATATATTTATTTATTAACCTGTATACCTATGACTGGTAAATATAATTTAAATATATTTATTAACTTATACATTTACATTTACATTTAGTCATTTAGCTGACGCGTTTATCCAAAGCGACTTACAAGGTCTGTACGACAAGTCATCAGGAAGGGTACAACTCTATCAGCTGAGTAACAATGTTCATCAAAGTGTTGCATGCTACTTATACTACTGGTAAATATTCAAATATATGTATTAACTTGTATACCCATGACTGCTAAATATAATTTAAATATATTTATTAACATATATCTACTACTGGTAAATATTCAAATATATGTATTAACTTGTATACCTATGACTGATAAATATAATTAAAATATATTTATTAACATATCTACTACTGGTAAATATTCAAATATATTTAATAAGTTATATATCTACTACTGATAAATATCATTCAAATATATGTATATTAACTTATATATCTACTACCGGTAAATATCATTCAAATATATTTAATAACTTATATATCTTGTGAGTCGCTCTGGGTAAAATCTGGGTATTAATCAGCTAAATGACAAAATGTAAATGTTAAATATAATTCAAATATATTTATTAACTTATATATATACTACTGGTAAATATTCAAATATATTTAATAACTTAAACTTATATATCTACTACTGGTAAATATCATTCAAATATATGTATTAACTTATATACCTACTATACTGGTAAATATCATTCAAATATATTTAATAACTTATATATCTTGTGAGTCGCTCTGGGTAAAAGCATCAGCTAAATGACAAAATGTAAATGTTAAATATAATTCAAATATATTTATTAACTTATATATCTACTACTGGTAAATATTCAAATATATTTAATAACTTACATCTACTACTGGTAAATATCATTCAAATATATTTAATAACTTATATATCTGCTACTGGTAAATATTCAAATATATTTATTAACTTGTATACCTACTGGTAAATATTCAAATATATTTATTAACTTGTATACCTATGACTGGTAAATATAATTTAAATATATTTATTAACTTATATACCTACTACTGGTAAATATCATTCAAATATATTTATCAATTTATATATCTACTACTGGTAATTATCATTCAAATATACTATTTTTGGAACCCTAGCACTATTTCCTACCAATGATGATGTTCAATTTCTCCTCAAACTATAGCTCCAGCTAATGCCACAAACTAACCACAAACTAGTGCAATAGGGTCAAGTTCCTGTGTGTACAAGCTGACGGAGGCTCACTGAAATCTACACGTGCGCTCACTGTGGAGTGGATTTCAGTGAGCGTCAGTCAGGCGAGTAGCCTTGGTAAGTAACAATGACAGTTCCAGAAATCACAACTAACCCTTTAAGCAACAGAACACGAGAGGTGTGGTTTCCCGTAACGTGATTTAGTGACACAAGGTTATGATGTCAGACTTTTCCTGTAACTCAGATGTCCTTTGGCTTCCCGTTAACCCTTTCACTGCCACACAACAACAGAAGGTTAACCCTTTACTATCACACTACGGGTTAACCTTCTGTCGTGTGGCAGTGAAAGGGTTAACCTGCTGTCGTGTGGCAGTGAAAGGGTTAACCTTCTGTGTATTGTCCAGTGAAAGGGTTAACTGTTTGGTAGTGCGGCAGTGAAAGGGTTAAGAGTCAAAGGAGTCATCCTGAGGCTGATTACAATAACAAGTGGTTTAACACATTTTACAGCTCCAGGTCATAGCTCCTAATGGTCATTATGAGTGGTGTTGTGTTATCATTTCATTCTGTTGCACCAAACTTAAATTTAAAACTTGTTTTAATCTTAATTCTGTTGCTTCAAAACTTTAAACTCCAATTTAAACTTTGATCAGGGATTCACTTTAAACCGTTGTGTCAGTATGATATAAGTATTATGATTGGTTGATGTTAGTGGCATTATGATAGAACCATTATGATTAGTTGATGTGTTAGTGTCAGTATGATAGAATCATTATGATTGGTTCATGTGTTAGTGTCAGTATGATAGAAGTATTATGATTGGTTGATGTTAGTGGCATTATGATAGAACCATTATGATTAGTTGATGTGTTAGTGTCAGTATGATAGAATCA
This sequence comes from Notolepis coatsorum, assembly GCF_963971535.1. Taxonomy (NCBI): domain Eukaryota; kingdom Metazoa; phylum Chordata; class Actinopteri; order Aulopiformes; family Paralepididae; genus Notolepis; species Notolepis coatsorum. Next base: position 176,149,561 of record NC_140170.1, on the reverse strand, counting down.
TTATGATTGGTTCATGTGTTAGTGTCAGTATGATAGAAGCATTATGATTGGTTCATGTGTTAGTGTCAGTATGATAGAAGCATTATGATTGGTTCATGTGTTAGTGTCAGTATGATAGAAGCATTATGATTGGTTCATATCATGTGTTAGTGTCAGGATGATAGAAGCATTATTATTGGTTCATGTGTTAGTGTCAGTATGATAGAAGCATTATGATTGGTTTATGTGTTAGTGTCAGTATGATAGAAGCATTATGATTGGTTTATGTGTTAATGTCAGTATGATAGAAGCATTATGATTGGTTCATGTGTTAGTGGCAGTATGATAGAAGCATTATGATTGGTTCATGTGTTAAGTGTCAGTATGATAGAAGCATTATGATTGGTTTATGTGTTAGTGTCAGTATGATAGAAGCATTACGATTGGTTCATGTGTTAGTGTCAGTATGATAGAAGCATTATGATTGGTTTATGTGTTAGTGTCAGTATGATAGAAGCATTACGATTGGTTCATGTGTTAGTGTCAGTATGATAGAAGCATTATGATTGGTTCCTGTGTTAGTGTCAGTGTGACCTTGTTCTATGCGCCTGCTGTACAGTTGATTAAGCAATGAAACCGCCTAGGTTTTATAAAACCTTGCCTGTCACACACACACACACACACACACACACACACACACACACACACACACACACACACACACACACACACACACACACACACACACACACACACACACACACACACACACACACACACAGAGTGCTGAGTCATGTCTGAGAGGTTGAGGCCTTGACGTCAGTGCTCATGTAATATTGAGTGTTGCTGGCTCACAACTTGTATGGCTGGTATTGAGCAGGATTGTGTTGTAACCTATTGAACCTTCACACCTTAAACGGATCGTAGATTAGATTCAAATTCATTGTCAGATGTATGTACAGAGTTGTAGTGTTATGTACATCATTCACATGTATAAAGACACTATGTAGTGATAACGTTTTTCCCATGCAATGCCACACTACTAATACACCATGGGACCCCAGCCTCTTTCCTAATAAACAAATTAACCAATCTAGCAAGCCTTTCTACATTTGTTATTGGCACTTCATACTGTATATTGACAATGGCCACATCAACGTAGGTTGTAAACTGTAAACACCATAACTTCAACTTGCCTGGAGGCCCTGACTTCTCTATCCTTCCTATCCTCTCTACAACATCTTTCATAAGTTGCTCTATCTGTTCACTATCATTTAACTCCACCTACCCAAACCTTTCACTGGAATTTCCTCCTTATCTACGTAAAACGTTCTCTCTACTACCTTCCCTCTGGTCAATGAAATGCTTCTCGAAGTACTAGGTTTAATCTTCATCCTAGCCCAATTGAGATGATCATTTAACTTCTCCAGTAACCTTTTTGTACAAGGCACTGTCCTGGGTCACTATGTCATGTCATCCATGTAAGCTCTAATTGGTGGCAGGCGTAGCCCGCCCTGCCGTCCCACCTACCACCCATTTTGAGGCTCTAATAATTACTTCACCATTGTGAACGCTAGTGGGGAAATAGTACACCCTGCCACAATGCCAATCTCTAGTCTCTGCCATGCTGTTCTCAAATCTGTAGTACTAAAAACCCATTCCTCTTCTCTTCTCTTCTCTTGTCTTGTCTTGTCTTGTCTTTTCCTTTCCTTTCCTTTCCTTTCCTTTCCTTTCCTTTCCTTTCCTTTCCTTTTCTTTTCTTGTCTTTTCTTGTCTTGTCTTGTCTTTTCTTTTCTTATCTTTTCTTTTCTTTTCTTCTCTTCTCTTCTCTTTGTGCTCTGCAGGTACTGGAGGCGTCGGCTGGGTTTAAAGGTGGACTATGCAGTATATGGTTCTGCTAAATACAGGTTCTGTTATTCCCACCGGGGGAAGCCAGGGGGCGCAAGACCTTCCCTCCTGCTGCTACATGGCTTCTCCGCCCATAAAGACATGTGGCTCTCAGTGGTGAAGGTAAGGATGAAGGTGGCAGTTTAGACATACAGAGCACCATGGATAGAGCAGTGGTTCCCAAAGTCGGGGTCGCGACCCAAAGGTGGGCCGCGAGCAGCCACGGATGGGCCGCGAGATGATTTAAAAAAATAAAAAAAAAAATAAAAAAAATAAAAAAATAAATTTTCTTTATTTTTATTTTTTTATTATTCTTTTTTTGTCAGGCCACTGAACTTAGAAGCAGGCCAGGACAGTGTTTCTAGTTGTATTCTAAAATTCTATTCTATTGTATTCTAAAATGTGACTATATGGTTTTATATTAACTTAATAAATAAACAAAAACGAAAAAATCTACTTATTTCAACGAACATTTCAAACTAAATAACAGATTATGCACATAAAACGCTGAAAACAACCGAAGCAACAATAGTATTTTAATGAGGCTATTATTATTATCATTATTATTTTGCAACAAGTTAGCCCTCTCATAAATAGCACATATAAATGAATAACTAACTTGAACTAACTTAATAGGATTGAAGTGATATTTGGCTTAAAAAATCGGTCGCCTGGCAAAAAAAGAAAAAAAAAAGCCTGACATTGGGCCGCGGCTCTCTGACGCCTTATTTTCTGGGCCCTGGCCTGAAAAGTTTGGGAACCCCTGGGATAGAGGACCATCGAATGGTATAGACCACTGCACTTCCGCGTTACATGGAGCTCATGGGAGATCGCGGGGGGATAAAATGAATGAATGTTGATTAGAGCCTAAGTGGTTGTAGCTACGGCTGTGGGGGTGCAGGAGACATGATCCAATAGACTTGTATACGCCTGAGTCTCCTGAACATGGAGAGACCAACCCCAAGTCAATCGGCACTTTCACGGCCGAGCTATAGTCACTTTTCCGCACCTACTCCCAGGCCCGGACTGGCCATCGGGAGCACCAGGAGTTTTCCCGGTGGCCTGGCCTGCACAGATTAAAAAATATTATATAAAAAAAAGAAAATTAATAATTATTTTTTTTACCAGGCCATTGTTTCTAGTTGTGGCGGCGGCGCGGCGCGATAGTTAGATAACCTAGGTGGGTGGGGAACAACCAGGATTTCACTGTCTGCGACAGAGTTGGAGAACTATCTGACTCTCTCCCTCACGCGGACACACACAATGGAGCCGTGCTGCCGCTTGTGATTGGTGGAGGCGGGACCAGGCGATACAACTGATTGACAGCGGAGGCGGCGAATGGAATGGCAGACGGCACTCGGATGCAGAATAACAGCCAGGCAGTGAGCCAGGTAGTGAGGGACTCGGGAGAGATACAGTAGAGCGAAAGTCAATTAACGTTGATGTCAAGATGGACAGTGGAAGAAAGAGAAAGGGTGGAGGAGAGAGGGATAAAACAAAGAAAAAGAAAGGCCCTTACAGGAGAGAGTGGTTAACTGTATTTTTTCTTTTTGAAGGTGGAGAGAGTAGCATTGCTAATGCCACAACAGTTTTATTTGAGGTCCATAACAGTACATTGTACTAAGCAATTGTTGGCTCATTAGTTTGTGATTCACATGCACTAAAATTCACCAGAATGCAGGAAATTAAGTCTTTGTAACAAAAAAAATCCTGGTGGCGGACCCCCAGACCCCCGCTTAAAAAGTGGCCTGATTGGGGCTATATTTCGCGCTATATCTCCCGGTATGAATTATTTCCCCAGTCCGGCCCTGCCTACTCCCCAACCGGCGCGTGTGCAGATTGCCCAGGGAGTCTCTCTGGATTGTCTGCGCATGCAGAGTTTGGGGAGTAGGTGCAGAAAATGTATGTATAGCTCGGCCGATCGAGTTGGGATTGGTTTATCCGTGTTCAGGAGACTAAAAAAGTATATTGGGTCATGTCTCCCGCACCCCCACAGCCGTAGCTACTACCACTTACGTCAAGGCTCTAATCAACGTTCATTCATTCATTCTATCCTCCTGCGCTGTTATGGTTTGTAACCGACCCCAAACGCAACGGCACAGAGAGAGTTGTTTTCAGAGTTAGCCAAAAACAAGGGCGTGTTTATTCTCAGAGTCACAAGATTGAATTAGGTGGAAAACAGAACAAACGGGGAATCTGGCATGTGAAGAATGTCTTGCGGCTCTGCAGATTCTCCCAGACGGTGTTGGTGAGGAATTTGCTTGTGACGTCTGAGCCGCTCTGCAGATCCCCCCAGCATACACTCCAGAATGGAACACGGAGGGAGAGAGAGAACCCCAGTTAGCTCAGCGCACAACAGACAACAGAGAGGTGACTGATCCAAATTAATATCCAAGTGACTTGATCTTCGGTGTGATACACACAGTTAGCAGAGTCCAGAGAAAAAACAATACGGTAATCCAAAGAGTAAATCCAACAACAAAAAATAGGTGAGAACAGTATAACAAAACGGGATCTCTTCGGTGTTTCACAAACACACAAAAAACTGGTGATCCAAAAAGACTGTTTCAAAAACTCACCAAAGTGCAACGCGTAAAGCGGGCAGATAAACGAGGCGTAGCTTCGTACGGGAAATCAGGTTCTCCAAGGGATACTTCACGAGAGTCCTGGAGAGCAACAGACAGCGAACGGGAAAGAAAGGCAGATGCAGGGAATATTCAAAACGGGATCTCTAGCAAAAGCAGGAGGATATTCAAAACGGGATCTCTGGCAAAATGCAGGAGAATATTCAAAACGGGATCTCTGGCAAAATGCAGGAGAATATTCAAAACGGGATCTCTGGCAAAATGCAGGAGAATATTCAAAACGGGATCTCTGGCAAAATGCAGGAGAATATTCGAAACGGGAAGGACAGGCAAAAACAGAAGTATATACAAGACGATCCAACATTGATAGTAGGGGAATCAGAGTATATAAAGCCTCTTGGGGCGCTGATTAGAACACACATCAGGTGCGTGATGGTAATTGATACTTGACTTAGAAGTGTGCGTTCGGCCACAGACCAATCATCACAGAATCCTCACAGAACCTTAAAGGAACGGAGCGTGGCGGGGAATGCAATTACTCAACAAAGTACCTTAAAGGAACGGAGCGTGTGGGTGGGGAGCGGACAAAACCTCACATGCGCTCTCCCATGAGCTGAACAAACCGGAAGTGTTGCGGTGGTCTATGTCAGCGGTTCTCAACAGAGCGGTTGCCGCAGAGAGCTGCCAGGGGTGCCTTGGGATAAAAAAAATAAAAATAAAATAAAAAGTATTTTTATTTATTTATATATTTTTTTGGATTACAGAAAATTATCACTAAAGTGCTATCTGTTGCAGCTGCACTGTTTTCCATGAAAATACCATATTTGGATAAGTTTGACCATTTCTCAAAATCTGAAAATCATTATTTAATAAAACACAGAAAAGGATCACCAAGTTACTCGGGATATAAAAAAAACTTTACAGACAACATTGAGACAAAGCTTCCTGACACATCTCCATCCAAACTCTTGGAAGAACTCATTGAAATCTCATCTGATACCACCTGGAGAGCTATTTCAGAGTGTGGTGCTGAGTACCAAGTATCTCATGATGCAGCAGTTAAGGTGTTGATACCATTCAGCACCATATCTGTGTGAAGCTGGCTTTTTATCCATGACAGCTCTGAAAACAAAATATAGGGCTAAGTTGAGCCTTGAGGATGACATGCGTGTTGCCTTGTCAAAGATCTCCCCACGTATTGACCGTATTATTAGCCAGCAGCAGCAGACCTCGCATTGAGCTAGAAATGTCCACTGAGTGAACGAGTGCTTATTTTCTGTATTTATTTATATTTTTTGAGAAATGGTAACTTGGTGATCCTTTTCTGTATTTAAAAAAAATAGATGATTTTCAGTTTTTGAGAAATGGTCACACTTATCCAAATATGCTATTTTTATGGAAAAGTGTGCAGCTGCAACAGATAGCACTTTAGTGATACTTTTCTGTAATTTTATTTAAAGAAATATGCTATTTGATTTACTACTACAAGCAGTGTAATGTCAACAGTACTAAGCCATTTAGACCTGAAACACCTGTTAATAATGCATTATAATATATATTATATAATTATATTATAGCCTGCATATACACACAAATGTGTTTCCCGGTTTCTTAAATAAACATTATTTTGAAAGCAATTACTTTTGTCATCATTGTAGCAAAAAAGACAGGACCGGAAAAGTCTTTATCGTATGTAGGGGTCAAAGGGGTGCCCTGGAATATTTTATTGAACACAGGGGTGCCTTGGCAGCAGAAAGGTTGAGAACCCCTGTGTAACTAGGCTGCGCCTACATTGATCCATCAATGAAGGGATATACATTTGACGGAAGGTATTACTGTCCGTTTGTTTATTTTTAGATATAGACATACATATTAAATATATAACAGACAGAGACGTAGACAGCGGATTAACCCTTTCACTGCCGCACTACCAAACGGTTAACCCTTTCACTGCGACAATACACAGAAGGTTAACCCTTTCACATTTTTTTTTAGGTGTTTTATCGCTTTATTTCTACTGGGCAGTCCAGTAGATAGAGATAGAGGAGGAATGGGAGACAGAGTGGGGGGAAGACATTCGGCAAATAACGACGGGTTCGGGAATCGAACCCGGGTCGGCCGTGTCGCGGCTGAGCGCGCTATGTGGTTCGCCACTGGGGCGCCCTACCCTTTCACATTTTGTGGTGAATTGAGCCATATATACAGTAGATATTGACCTGTGCTGCAATGCTAAGCTAGTTTTGGCTAGTGATTTCTCCTTTTTCTTTTAAATTGCCGCTTCAAGATTTTAAAATCCCCTGCCTTATTAAAGATAAATCAATATTAGAAGGCCTCGTTCAAGGTAAAGAGCCTGTGTGAATCACAAATGAAGCTAGCTTAATAAAGACCTTGTTCAAAGTAAGGTTGTTACTGTGTGTCTTCAGTACCTCCCTAAGAACCAACATAAAGTGTGTTTGTTGTTACTGTGTGTCTTCAGTACCTCCCTAAGAACCAACATATAGTGTGTTTGTTACTGTGTGTCTTCAGTACCTCCCTAAGAACCAACATAAAGTGTGTTTGTTGTTACTGTGTGTCTTCAGTACCTCCCTAAGAACCAACACATAGTGTGTTTGTTACTGTGTGTCTTCAGTACCTCCCTAAGAACCAACACATAGTGTGTTTGTTACTGTGTGTCTTCAGTACCTCCCTAAGAACCAACATATAGTGTGTTTGTTGTTACTGTGTGTCTTCAGTACCTCCCTAAGAACCAACACATAGTGTGTTTGTTACTGTGTGTCTTCAGTACCTCCCTAAGAACCAACATATAGTGTGTTTGTTGTTACTGTGTGTCTTCAGTACCTCCCTAAGAACCAACACATAGTGTGTTTGTTATTGTGTGTCTTCAGTACCTCCCTAAGAACCAACATATAGTGTGTTTGTTGTTACTGTGTGTCTTCAGTACCTCCCTAAGAACCAACACATAGTGTGTTTGTTGTTACTGTGTGTCTTCAGTACCTCCCTAAGAACCAACATATAGTGTGTTTGTTGTTACTGTGTGTCTTCAGTACCTCCCTAAGAACCAACATATAGTGTGTTTGTTGTTACTGTGTGTCTTCAGTACCTCCCTAAGAACCAACACATAGTGTGTTTGTTACTGTGTGTCTTCAGTACCTCCCTAAGAACCAACACATAGTGTGTTTGTTACTGTGTGTCTTCAGTACCTCCCTAAGAACCAACACATAGTGTGTTTGTTGTTACTGTGTGTCTTCAGTACCTCCCTAAGAACCAACACATAGTGTGTTTGTTGTTACTGTGTGTCTTCAGTACCTCCCTAAGAACCAACATATAGTGTGTTTGTTGTTACTGTGTGTCTTCAGTACCTCCCTAAGAACCAACATATAGTGTGTTTGTTGTTACTGTGTGTCTTCAGTACCTCCCTAAGAACCAACATATAGTGTGTTTGTTGTTACTGTGTGTCTTCAGTACCTCCCTAAGAACCAACATATAGTGTGTTTGTTACTGTGTGTCTCCAGTACCTCCCTAAGAACCAACATATAGTGTGTTTGTTACTGTGTGTCTTCAGTACCTCCCTAAGAACCAACATATAGTGTGTTTGTTACTGTGTGTCTCCAGTACCTCCCTAAGAACCAACATATAGTGTGTTTGTTACTGTGTGTCTTCAGTACCTCCCTAAGAACCAACATGTAGTGTGTTTGTTACTGTATGTCTTCAGTACCTCCCTAAGAACCAACATATAGTGTGTTTGTTGTTACTGTGTGTCTTCAGTACCTCCCTAAGAACCAACACATAGTGTGTTTGTTACTGTATGTCTTCAGTACCTCCCTAAGAACCAACATATAGTGTGTTTGTTGTTACTGTGTGTCTTCAGTACCTCCCTAAGAACCAACATATAGTGTGTTTGTTGTTACTGTGTGTCTTCAGTACCTCCCTAAGAACCAACATATAGTGTGTTTGTTGTTACTGTGTGTCTTCAGTACCTCCCTAAGAACCAACACATAGTGTGTTTGTTGTTACTGTGTGTCTTCAGTACCTCCCTAAGAACCAACATATAGTGTGTTTGTTACTGTGTGTCTTCAGTACCTCCCTAAGAACCAACATATAGTGTGTTTGTTGTTACTGTGTGTCTTCAGTACCTCCCTAAGAACCAACACATAGTGTGTTTGTCACTGTGTGTCTTCAGTACCTCCCTAAGAACCAACACATAGTGTGTTTGTTACTGTGTGTCTTCAGTACCTCCCTAAGAACCAACACATAGTGTGTTTGTTGTTACTGTGTGTCTTCAGTACCTCCCTAAGAACCAACACATAGTGTGTTTGTTGTTACTGTGTGTCTTCAGTACCTCCCTAAGAACCAACACATAGTGTGTTTGTTGTTACTGTGTGTCTTCAGTACCTCCCTAAGAACCAACATATAGTGTGTTTGTTGTTACTGTGTGTCTTCAGTACCTCCCTAAGAACCAACACATAGTGTGTTTGTTGTTACTGTGTGTCTTCAGTACCTCCCTAAGAACCAACATATAGTGTGTTTGTTGTTACGGTGTGTCTTCAGTACCTCCCTAAGAACCAACACATAGTGTGTTTGTTGTTACGGTGTGTCTTCAGTACCTCCCTAAGAACCAACACATAGTGTGTTTGTTGTTACGGTGTGTCTTCAGTACCTCCCTAAGAACTAACATGTAGTGTGTTTGTTACTGTGTGTCTTCAGTACCTCCCTAAGAACCAACATATAGTGTGTTTGTTGTTACGGTGTGTCTTCAGTACCTCCCTAAGAACCAACACATAGTGTGTTTGTTGTTACTGTGTGTCTTCAGTACCTCCCTAAGAACCAACATATAGTGTGTTTGTTACTGTGTGTCTTCAGTACCTCCCTAACAACCAACACATAGTGTGTTTGTTGTTACTGTGTGTCTTCAGTACCTCCCTAAGAACCAACATATAGTGTGTTTGTTACTGTATGTCTTCAGTACCTCCCTAAGAACCAACACATAGTGTGTTTGTTACTGTGTTGTCTTCAGTACCTCCCTAAGAACCAACACATAGTGTGTTTGTTACTGTGTGTCTTCAGTACCTCCCTAAGAACCAACACATAGTGTGTTTGTTACTGTGTGTCTTCAGTACCTCCCTAAGAACCAACATATAGTGTGTTTGTTACTGTGTGTCTTCAGTACCTCCCTAAGAACCAACATATAGTGTGTTTGTTACTGTGTGTCTTCAGTACCTCCCTAAGAACCAACACATAGTGTGTTTGTTGTTACTGTGTGTCTTCAGTACCTCCCTAAGAACCAACATATAGTGTGTTTGTTGTTACTGTGTGTCTTCAGTACCTCCCTAAGAACCAACATATAGTGTGTTTGTTGTTACTGTGTGTCTTCAGTACCTCCCTAAGAACCAACATATAGTGTGTTTGTTGTTACTGTGTGTCTTCAGTACCTCCCTAAGAACCAACATATAGTGTGTTTGTTGTTACTGTGTATCTTCAGTACCTCCCTAAGAACCAACATATAGTGTGTTTGTTACTGTGTGTCTTCAGTACCTCCCTAAGAACCAACATATAGTGTGTTTGTTGTTACTGTGTGTCTTCAGTACCTCCCTAAGAACCAACATATAGTGTGTTTGTTACTGTGTGTCTTCAGTACCTCCCTAAGAACCAACATATAGTGTGTTTGTTACTGTGTGTCTTCAGTACCTCCCTAAGAACCAACACATAGTGTGTTTGTTACTGTGTGTCTTCAGTACCTCCCTAAGAACCAACATATAGTGTGTTTGTTACTGTGTGTCTTCAGTACCTCCCTAAGAACCAACATATAGTGTGTTTGTTGTTACTGTGTGTCTTCAGTACCTCCCTAAGAACCAACATATAGTGTGTTTGTTACTGTGTGTCTTCAGTACCTCCCTAAGAACCAACATATAGTGTGTTTGTTGTTACTGTGTGTCTTCAGTACCTCCCTAAGAACCAACACATAGTGTGTTTGTTGTTACTGTGTGTCTTCAGTACCTCCCTAAGAACCAACACATAGTGTGTTTGTTACTGTGTGTCTTCAGTACCTCCCTAAGAACCAACACATAGTGTGTTTGTTGTTACTGTGTGTCTTCAGTACCTCCCTAAGAACCAACACATAGTGTGTTTGTTGTTACTGTGTGTCTTCAGTACCTCCCTAAGAACCAACACATAGTGTGTTTGTTGTTACTGTGTGTCTTCAGTACCTCCCTAAGAACCAACATATAGTGTGTTTGTTGTTACTGTGTGTCTTCAGTACCTCCCTAAGAACCAACATATAGTGTGTTTGTTACTGTGTGTCTTCAGTACCTCCCTAAGAACCAACATATAGTGTGTTTGTTACTGTGTGTCTTCAGTACCTCCCTAAGAACCAACACATAGTGTGTTTGTTGTTACTGTGTGTCTTCAGTACCTCCCTAAGAACCAACATATAGTGTGTTTGTTACTGTGTGTCTTCAGTACCTCCCTAAGAACCAACACATAGTGTGTTTGTCACTGTGTGTCTTCAGTACCTCCCTAAGAACCAACACATAGTGTGTTTGTTACTGTGTGTCTTCAGTACCTCCCTAAGAACCAACACATAGTGTGTTTGTTACTGTGTGTCTTCAGTACCTCCCTAAGAACCAACATATAGTGTGTTTGTTGTTACTGTGTGTCTTCAGTACCTCCCTAAGAACCAACATATAGTGTGTTTGTTACTGTGTGTCTTCAGTACCTCCCTAAGAACCAACACATAGTGTGTTTGTTGTTACTGTGTGTCTTCAGTACCTCCCTAAGAACCAACACATAGTGTGTTTGTTGTTACTGTGTGTCTTCAGTACCTCCCTAAGAACCAACATATAGTGTGTTTGTTACTGTGTGTCTTCAGTACCTCCCTAAGAACCAACATATAGTGTGTTTGTTACTGTGTGTCTTCAGTACCTCCCTAAGAACCAACATATAGTGTGTTTGTTACTGTGTGTCTTCAGTACCTCCCTAAGAACCAACATATAGTGTGTTTGTTACTGTGTGTCTTCAGTACCTCCCTAAGAACCAACACATAGTGTGTTTGTTGTTACTGTGTGTCTTCAGTACCTCCCTAAGAACCAACACATAGTGTGTTTGTTACTGTGTGTCTTCAGTACCTCCCTAAGAACCAACATATAGTGTGTTTGTTGTTACTGTGTGTCTTCAGTACCTCCCTAAGAACCAACATATAGTGTGTTTGTTGTTACTGTGTGTCTTCAGTACCTCCCTAAGAACCAACACATAGTGTGTTTGTTGTTACTGTGTGTCTTCAGTACCTCCCTATAAGAACCAACATATAGTGTGTTTGTTACTGTGTGTCTTCAGTACCTCCCTAAGAACCAACATATAGTGTGTTTGTTGTTACTGTGTGTCTTCAGTACCTCCCTAAGAACCAACATATATAGTGTGTTTGTTGTTACTGTGTGTCTTCAGTACCTCCCTAAGAACCAACATATAGTGTGTTTGTTGTTACTGTGTGTCTTCAGTACCTCCCTAAGAACCAACATATATAGTGTGTTTGTTGTTACTGTGTGTCTTCAGTACCTCCCTAAGAACCAACATATATAGTGTGTTTGTTGTTACTGTGTGTCTTCAGTACCTCCCTAAGAACCAACATATAGTGTGTTTGTTACTGTGTGTCTTCAGTACCTCCCTAAGAACCAACATATAGTGTGTTTGTTGTTACTGTGTGTCTTCAGTACCTCCCTAAGAACCAACACATAGTGTGTTTGTTGTTACTGTGTGTCTTCAGTACCTCCCTAAGAACCAACATATAGTGTGTTTGTTGTTACTGTGTGTCTTCAGTACCTCCCTAAGAACCAACACATAGTGTGTTTGTTGTTACTGTGTGTCTTCAGTACCTCCCTAAGAACCAACATATAGTGTGTTTGTTACTGTGTGTCTTCAGTACCTCCCTAAGAACCAACACATAGTGTGTTTGTTACTGTGTGTCTTCAGTACCTCCCTAAGAACCAACATAGTTTGTTTGTTGTTACTGTGTGTCTTCAGTACCTCCCTAAGAACCAACATATAGTGTGTTTGTTACTGTGTGTCTTCAGTACCTCCCTAAGAACCAACACATAGTGTGTTTGTTACTGTGTGTCTTCAGTACCTCCCTAAGAACCAACACATAGTGTGTTTGTTACTGTGTGTCTTCAGTACCTCCCTAAGAACCAACATATAGTGTGTTTGTTGTTACTGTGTGTCTTCAGTACCTCCCTAAGAACCAACATATAGTGTGTTTGTTACTGTGTGTCTTCAGTACCTCCCTAAGAACCAACATGTAGTGTGTTTGTTACTGTGTGTCTTCAGTACCTCCCTAAGAACCAACACATAGTGTGTTTGTTACTGTGTGTCTTCAGTACCTCCCTAAGAACCAACACATAGTGTGTTTGTTACTGTGTGTCTTCAGTACCTCCCTAAGAACCAACATATAGTGTGTTTGTTGTTACTGTGTCTTCAGTACCTCCCTAAGAACCAACATATAGTGTGTTTGTTGTTACTGTGTCTTCAGTACCTCCCTAAGAACCAACACATAGTGTGTTTGTTGTTACTGTGTGTCTTCAGTACCTCCCTAAGAACCAACATATAGTGTGTTTGTTGTTACTGTGTGTCTTCAGTACCTCCCTAAGAACCAACATATAGTGTGTTTGTTGTTACTGTGTGTCTTCAGTACCTCCCTAAGAACCAACATGTAGTGTGTTTGTTACTGTGTGTCTTCAGTACCTCCCTAAGAACCAACATGTAGTGTGTTTGTTACTGTGTGTCTTCAGTACCTCCCTAAGAACCAACATGTAGTGTGTTTGTTACTGTGTGTCTTCAGTACCTCCCTAAGAACCAACACATAGTGTGTTTGTTACTGTGTGTCTTCAGTACCTCCCTAAGAACCAACACATAGTGTGTTTGTTGTTACTGTGTGTCTTCAGTACCTCCCTAAGAACCAACATATAGTGTGTTTGTTACTGTGTGTCTTCAGTACCTCCCTAAGAACCAACACATAGTGTGTTTGTTGTTACTGTGTGTCTTAAGTACCTCCCTAAGAACCAACATATAGTGTGTTTGTTACTGTGTGTCTTCAGTACCTCCCTAAGAACCAACATATAGTGTGTGTTACTGTGTGTCTTCAGTACCTCCCTAAGAACCAACATATAGTGTGTTTGTTACTGTGTGTCTTCAGTACCTCCCTAAGAACCAACATATAGTGTGTTTGTTGTTACTGTGTGTCTTCAGTACCTCCCTAAGAACCAACACATAGTGTGTTTGTTGTTACTGTGTGTCTTCAGTACCTCCCTAAGAACCAACACATAGTGTGTTTGTTGTTACTGTGTGTCTTCAGTACCTCCCTAAGAACCAACACATAGTGTGTTTGTTACTGTGTGTCTTCAGTACCTCCCTAAGAACCAACACATAGTGTGTTTGTTGTTACTGTGTGTCTTCAGTACCTCCCTAAGAACCAACATATAGTGTGTTTGTTGTTACTGTGTGTCTTCAGTACCTCCCTAAGAACCAACACATAGTGTGTTTGTTGTTACTGTGTGTCTTCAGTACCTCCCTAAGAACCAACATATAGTGTGTTTGTTACTGTGTGTCTTCAGTACCTCCCTAAGAACCAACATATAGTGTGTTTGTTGTTACTGTGTGTCTTCAGTACCTCCCTAAGAACCAACATATAGTGTGTTTGTTACTGTGTGTCTTCAGTACCTCCCTAAGAACCAACACATAGTGTGTTTGTTGTTACTGTGTGTCTTCAGTACCTCCCTAAGAACCAACATATAGTGTGTTTGTTACTGTGTGTCTTCAGTACCTCCCTAAGAACCAACACATAGTGTGTTTGTTACTGTGTGTCTTCAGTACCTCCCTAAGAACCAACATATAGTGTGTTTGTTGTTACTGTGTGTCTTCAGTACCTCCCTAAGAACCAACATATAGTGTGTTTGTTGTTACTGTGTGTCTTCAGTACCTCCCTAAGAACCAACACATAGTGTGTTTGTTACTGTGTGTCTTCAGTACCTCCCTAAGAACCAACATATAGTGTGTTTGTTGTTACTGTGTGTCTTCAGTACCTCCCTAAGAACCAACATATAGTGTGTTTGTTGTTACTGTGTGTCTTCAGTACCTCCCTAAGAACCAACATATAGTGTGTTTGTTACTGTGTGTCTTCAGTACCTCCCTAAGAACCAACACATAGTGTGTTTGTTGTTACTGTGTGTCTTCAGTACCTCCCTAAGAACCAACACATAGTGTGTTTGTTACTGTGTGTCTTCAGTACCTCCCTAAGAACCAACACATAGTGTGTTTGTTGTTACTGTGTGTCTTCAGTACCTCCCTAAGAACCAACATATAGTGTGTTTGTTACTGTGTGTCTTCAGTACCTCCCTAAGAACCAACACATAGTGTGTTTGTTACTGTGTGTCTTCAGTACCTCCCTAAGAACCAACACATAGTGTGTTTGTTACTGTGTGTCTTCAGTACCTCCCTAAGAACCAACATATAGTGTGTTTGTTGTTACTGTGTGTCTTCAGTACCTCCCTAAGAACCAACATATAGTGTGTTTGTTACTGTGTGTCTTCAGTACCTCCCTAAGAACCAACATATAGTGTGTTTGTTACTGTGTGTCTTCAGTACCTCCCTAAGAACCAACATATAGTGTGTTTGTTGTTACTGTGTGTCTTCAGTACCTCCCTAAGAACCAACACATAGTGTGTTTGTTGTTACTGTGTGTCTTCAGTACCTCCCTAAGAACCAACATATAGTGTGTTTGTTGTTACTGTGTGTCTTCAGTACCTCCCTAAGAACCAACATATAGTGTGTTTGTTGTTACTGTGTGTCTTCAGTACCTCCCTAAGAACCAACACATAGTGTGTTTGTTACTGTGTGTCTTCAGTACCTCCCTAAGAACCAACACATAGTGTGTTTGTTGTTACTGTGTGTCTTCAGTACCTCCCTAAGAACCAACATATAGTGTGTTGTTACTGTGTGTCTTCAGTACCTCCCTAAGAACCAACACATAGTGTGTTTGTTACTGTGTGTCTTCAGTACCTCCCTAAGAACCAACATATAGTGTGTTTGTTGTTACTGTGTGTCTTCAGTACCTCCCTAAGAACCAACATATATAGTGTGTTTGTTACTGTGTGTCTTCAGTACCTCCCTAAGAACCAACATATAGTGTGTTTGTTGTTACTGTGTGTCTTCAGTACCTCCCTAAGAACCAACATATAGTGTGTTGTTACTGTGTGTCTTCAGTACCTCCCTAAGAACCAACATATAGTGTGTTTGTTACTGTGTGTCTTCAGTACCTCCCTAAGAACCAACACATAGTGTGTTTGTTGTTACTGTGTGTCTTCAGTACCTCCCTAAGAACCAACATATAGTGTGTTTGTTACTGTGTGTCTTCAGTACCTCCCTAAGAACCAACATATAGTGTGTTTGTTACTGTGTGTCTTCAGTACCTCCCTAAGAACCAACATAGTGTGTTTGTTGTTACTGTGTGTCTTCAGTACCTCCCTAAGAACCAACATATAGTGTGTTTGTTGTTACTGTGTGTCTTCAGTACCTCCCTAAGAACCAACACATAGTGTGTTTGTTACTGTGTGTCTTCAGTACCTCCCTAAGAACCAACATATAGTGTGTTTGTTACTGTGTGTCTTCAGTACCTCCCTAAGAACCAACACATAGTGTGTTTGTTACTGTGTGTCTTCAGTACCTCCCTAAGAACCAACACATAGTGTGTTTGTTACTGTGTGTCTTCAGTACCTCCCTAAGAACCAACATATAGTGTGTTTGTTGTTACTGTGTGTCTTCAGTACCTCCCTAAGAACCAACACATAGTGTGTTTGTTACTGTGTGTCTTCAGTACCTCCCTAAGAACCAACACATAGTGTGTTTGTTGTTACTGTGTGTCTTTAGTACCTCCCTAAGAACCAACACATAGTGTGTTTGTTACTGTGTGTCTTCAGTACCTCCCTAAGAACCAACATATAGTGTGTTTGTTGTTACTGTGTGTCTTCAGTACCTCCCTAAGAACCAACACATAGTGTGTTTGTTACTGTGTGTCTTCAGTACCTCCCTAAGAACCAACACATAGTGTGTTTGTTACTGTGTGTCTTCAGTACCTCCCTAAGAACCAACATATAGTGTGTTTGTTACTGTGTGTCTTCAGTACCTCCCTAAGAACCAACATATAGTGTGTTTGTTGTTACTGTGTGTCTTCAGTACCTCCCTAAGAACCAACATATAGTGTGTTTGTTACTGTGTGTCTTCAGTACCTCCCTAAGAACCAACATATAGTGTGTTTGTTGTTACTGTGTGTCTTCAGTACCTCCCTAAGAACCAACATATAGTGTGTTTGTTGTTACTGTGTGTCTTCAGTACCTCCCTAAGAACCAACACATAGTGTGTTTGTTACTGTGTGTCTTCAGTACCTCCCTAAGAACCAACATATAGTGTGTTTGTTACTGTGTGTCTTCAGTACCTCCCTAAGAACCAACATATAGTGTGTTTGTTGTTACTGTGTGTCTTCAGTACCTCCCTAAGAACCAACATATAGTGTGTTTGTTACTGTGTGTCTTCAGTACCTCCCTAAGAACCAACACATAGTGTGTTTGTTACTGTGTGTCTTCAGTACCTCCCTAAGAACCAACATATAGTGTGTTTGTTACTGTGTGTCTTCAGTACCTCCCTAAGAACCAACATATAGTGTGTTTGTTGTTACTGTGTGTCTTCAGTACCTCCCTAAGAACCAACATATAGTGTGTTTGTTGTTACTGTGTGTCTTCAGTACCTCCCTAAGAACCAACATATAGTGTGTTTGTTACTGTGTGTCTTCAGTACCTCCCTAAGAACCAACACATAGTGTGTTTGTTGTTACTGTGTGTCTTCAGTACCTCCCTAAGAACCAACATATAGTGTGTTTGTTACTGTGTGTCTTCAGTACCTCCCTAAGAACCAACATATAGTGTGTTTGTTGTTACTGTGTGTCTTCAGTACCTCCCTAAGAACCAACATATAGTGTGTTTGTTGTTACTGTGTGTCTTCAGTACCTCCCTAAGAACCAACATATAGTGTGTTTGTTGTTACTGTGTGTCTTCAGTACCTCCCTAAGAACCAACATATAGTGTGTTTGTTGTTACTGTGTGTCTTCAGTACCTCCCTAAGAACCAACATATAGTGTGTTTGTTACTGTGTGTCTTCAGTACCTCCCTAAGAACCAACATATAGTGTGTTTGTTGTTACTGTGTGTCTTCAGTACCTCCCTAAGAACCAACATATAGTGTGTTTGTTACTGTGTGTCTTCAGTACCTCCCTAAGAACCAACACATAGTGTGTTTGTTGTTACTGTGTGTCTTCAGTACCTCCCTAAGAACCAACATATAGTGTGTTTGTTACTGTGTGTCTTCAGTACCTCCCTAAGAACCAACATATAGTGTGTTTGTTACTGTGTGTCTTCAGTACCTCCCTAAGAACCAACACATAGTGTGTTTGTTGTTACTGTGTGTCTTCAGTACCTCCCTAAGAACCAACATATAGTGTGTTTGTTACTGTGTGTCTTCAGTACCTCCCTAAGAACCAACATATAGTGTGTTTGTTGTTACTGTGTGTCTTCAGTACCTCCCTAAGAACCAACATATAGTGTGTTTGTTACTGTGTGTCTTCAGTACCTCCTTAAGAACCAACACATAGTGTGTTGTTACTGTGTGTCTTCAGTACCTCCTTAAGAACCAACACATAGTGTGTTGTTACTGTGTGTCTTCAGTACCTCCTTAAGAACCAACACATAGTGTGTTGTTACTGTGTGTCTTCAGTACCTCCTTAAGAACCAACATATAGTGTGTTTGTTGTTACTGTGTGTCTTCAGTACCTCCCTAAGAACCAACACATAGTGTGTTTGTTACTGTGTGTCTTCAGTACCTCCCTAAGAACCAACATATAGTGTGTTTGTTGTTACTGTGTGTCTTCAGTACCTCCCTAAGAACCAACATATAGTGTGTTTGTTACTGTGTGTCTTCAGTACCTCCCTAAGAACCAACACATAGTGTGTTTGTTGTTACTGTGTGTCTTCAGTACCTCCTTAAGAACCAACATATAGTGTGTTTGTTGTTACTGTGTGTCTTCAGTACCTCCCTAAGAACCAACACATAGTGTGTTTGTTGTTACTGTGTGTCTTCAGTACCTCCCTAAGAACCAACATATAGTGTGTTTGTTACTGTGTGTCTTCAGTACCTCCCTAAGAACCAACATATAGTGTGTTTGTTACTGTGTGTCTTCAGTACCTCCCTAAGAACCAACATATAGTGTGTTTGTTACTGTGTGTCTTCAGTACCTCCCTAAGAACCAACATATAGTGTGCGTGGACATGCCTGGACACGAGGGCACCACCCGGACCAACGCTGAGGACTACAGCATCGAAGGACAGGTCAAACGCATACACCAGGTAAGAGGCGAGAAGTGGCACCAGCGGCAGCGGCGCTAACCCCCATCCCCCTCACCCCATCCCTGGAGCAAGCGTCATCATCGAACACGATGGACAGCTAAGAGTGTGTGTGTGTGTGTGTGTGTGTGTGTGTGTGTGTGTGTGGTGTAGCAGACTACTGCATCATGTGGTGCGGAATATTCTTCTTTTTAACAGAATTCGCAGAAATCTGTCTCATAAATTCTGTCTAAATAAACATTGTGACATCATTATTAATATTATTATTATTATTATTATTATTATTATTATTATTATTATTATTATTATTATTATTATTATTATTATTATTATTATTATTATTATTATTATTATTATTATTATTATTATGTAGTAGTAGTAGTAGTAGTAGTAGTAGCCATGTACAATAATACTGCATATACCATATATATGTATCCACACACGTCTGAATATACCTGCATATTCCTGTTTACATACTATCTATATATACAGTATGCCTTACCTACTCTTACTAGGTAATACCACTGGCCAGTATGACTACCATAATGTATTTATATACCTGTTATCACTGTAAATGATAATACTGTAACACTGTACATACATCAGATTATTACATTATTAGTCAGTAGTACTCATTTATATATACTCCAGTTTAATCATCTGTACATTGTATATTACTACTGCACTTTACTGTTACATTTGCACTGTGGTTGTTCTCAAGATTCTACTCTCATGCGTGACTTCTCACACCTGTTGTCTGTCTGTCTGTCTGTCTGTCTGTCTGTCTGTCTGTCTGTCTGTCTGTCTGTCTGTCTGTCTGTCTGTCTGTCTGTCTGTCTGTCTGTCTGTGTCTCTCTCTCTCTCTCATCTCTCTCATCTCTCTCTCCTCTCTCTCTCCCTCTCTCTCTCTCTCTCTCTCCCCCCCCCCCCTCAGTTTGTCCAGACTGTCCATCTAAACAGACGTAGGTTCCACCTGGCTGGGACATCTATGGGGGGGAACGTGGCAGGGGTCTATGCTGCCCGCTACTCTAACCAGCTGTCTGGAGTCACTCTCATCTGTCCTGCTGGTAACATTCATGTAGTTCATTCAGCTTTTATTGTCCTTTCAATTTGACGTTTCTAAATCATTTGAGTTCAGGTGGTCACTAATTTGACTTAAAGGGATAGGTCAGATTTCTGGACATTAGGTTGTATGAAATACTGTCCAGTAGTGTAGTAAAGCAAAGCTCTTACTTATTGAGTCCTGTGGTCAGAGTTCTGGTCGGGTTCCGAGTGAACCGAGAGTTACTACCCCAAGGAGAGGTAGTTAGTAGACATGTTAGTTATGTTAGTTAGTTAGTTAGTGAGTAGACATATGTTAGTTAGTTAGTGAGTAGACATATCATGTTAGTTAGTTAGTTAGTTAGTGAGTAGACATATCATGTTAGTTAGTTAGTTAGTTAGTGAGTAGACATATGTTAGTTAGTTAGTGAGTAGACATATCATGTTAGTTAGTTAGTTAGTTAGTGAGTAGACATATCATGTTAGTTAGTTAGTTAGTGAGTAGACATATCATGTTAGTTAGTTAGTTAGTGAGTAGACATATCATGTTAGTTAGTTAGTAGACATATCATGTTAGTTAAATGGCTGCATTTATATAGTGCTTTTATCCAAAGCGCTTTACAATTTGTTCCTCACATTTTACCCATTCATTCACAAATTCACACACCGACGGCAGAGGCAACCATGCAAGGTGCCAACCTGCTCATCTGGAGCAGTTAGGGGTTAAGTGTCTTGCTCAAGGACACTTCGACACGCTGCCCAGGAGGAGCGGGAATCGAACCGGGAACCTCCGGATTACCAGACGACTGCTCTACCTCCTGATCCACTGTCGCCCATAGTTAGCCACTGTCGCCCCATAGTTAGTTAGTTAGTTAGTTAGTTAGTTAGTTAGTTAGTTAGTTAGTTAGTTAGTTAGTTAGTTAGTTAGTTAGTTAGTTAGTTAGTTAGTTAGTTAGTTCGTTAGTTCGTTCGTTCGTTAGTTAGTTAGTAGACATATTATGATCTATACATCAGGGAAGCCAACTCGCTAGACATCTTCAAAAGACAGCTTAAAACCTATTTCTTTGCTCAGGCATTTAAATGAAACATCAGGGACATCCTGACACAAATTGTACTTTACCTGCACGTTTCTTACCCTGCCTACTTTTATACACTTCCTATCAAATTCATGTGTCGGTTCAATGCAAATGTTATCTCACTACCTCCTATGCACTGTCATTTTAAGAGCGCTGCTCTGTTATAATTCAAAACTGATGCACTGCTCTGTTGTATGTTAGATACCCTGTTGTATGTTAGAACTATTTTATGTGTGGCGGTCAGGTGGCGTAGCGGAGATTGTGCTCGTCACCAATGCAAGAGGCTGCGGTCTCGACTCCCGGAGAGTCAGCATTGCCTTGGCTCGGGCTGATCGCTATACTAACTCGTTTGGCTGAGTTAGGGGGAGGGGAGCCGTGGGTGGGTCCTGGGCGTTGTGGGCAGCGACCCCTACAGTTCGGTCGGGGCGCCTGCTCAGCGAGGGTAGGATCTGGAGAGAGGTAGTGCGGCCTCCCACATGTTACACTCTCCCAGTGAGAATCTGCGCGGCCAGGCTGGCTGCCGGCTGGCTGCACATGCGTCGGAGGAAAGCATGTGACAGTCTCCGGCCTCTCGGACCAACAGTAGGGGAAAGTGCGCAACAACCAGGAAGGGGGTTGGGAATTGGCATAACGACTAACAGTGGGATGGGAGAAAAATCGGAAAAAGAAGGAGGGGGAAAAAGATAATCAATTAAAATAACTATTTTATGTCTGTTCTATTTGATTATTTTTAGCCTATTTTTAAACTGAATCAAACTGCACTTTTTTTACTCTGTCTATTCTATTTTTATTATTTTTATTACTGAATGAAACTGTAAACAGAGAGGCCTATTGGGATGCTAGATCCTAATGTGAAACACTGTGATTTACCTTACCTTGCTATCTCTATCTTTTTTATGCTCGCTTATTGTTATGGTTTGTAACCGACCCCAATCGCACAACACAAGACAGGTATGAGAGTAAGCCAAAACAGGGCATTTATTCAATACAAACAAAAAGCGGCACTGTCCCTTTAAGGGAGAACACAAAAATACTGGAAACAAAGAAATAGGGAAAAAATTTGGCACTGTGCCTTTAAGAGGCGAGCAGGCTAAGGGGCTAAGGCTAAAGGACAGGGCCAGGGCAAAAAAGGTCAGGGCAGGGACAGGGGCACTGGAGAGGGGGAAACAGGGACAGAGGCCCGGGGAGGCGGGCTGGAGACAGGGACAGAGAAACAGGGTTAAGGCCTTGGACAGGGCGAGGGCCAGAGCTGCTTACAGGGATGGCAGGGTTCAGACGGCGGAGGCCTGGCAAGGAGATCCTCCTCGGAAGTGAAGAGACGCATCCTCCCGTGGGATAGGAAGCGATGCGCGCCGGCTTGAGCGTCTGGAGTAGGAGCGCGCCGGCTTGAAGAGACGCATCCTCCCGTGGGATAGGAAGCGATGCGCGCCGGCTTGAGCGTCTGGAGTAGGAGCGCGCCAGCTTGAAGAGACGCATCCTCCCGTGGGATAGGAAGCGATGCGCGCCGGCTTGAGCGTCTGGAGTAGGAGCGCGCCGGCTTGAAGAGACGCATCCTCCCGTGGGATAGGAAGCGATGCGTGCCGGCTTGAGCGTCTGGAGTAGGAGCGCGCCGGCTTGAAGAGACGCATCCTCCCGTGGGATAGGAAGCGATGCGCGCCGGCTAGGGGTCTGGAGTGGGACACTGGAAAACCTCCCGTAGAGAATTAGAGAGCGCAGACCGTGTCCCACTCCAGGCAAACCGCGACAGGTGGTGATGGCTGGCACCTCGTCTCACGCCGGAGACGCGGCAGGTGATGGTAACGTCCAGGACTCCATGAACACTGAACACAGAAAAGGATAAAGAGTCCAGAACAAAGAACCAGCATACAGAACGACCCGACCAGGACTGGAGGGGAGGTCCAGGTATTTAAAGCCCTCTGGGGCGCTAATCACAAACTCTGAACAGCTGTGAAAGGTAGTCCAAGGGTGGGGGCTGTTGAAGAGCAGAGGAGAGTAAAACATCGCAAGGGTGGGAGCTGGTGAGGTGAGGAGACAGGGAATTAAAGGTCCAGGGAACAGGCGAACCTCACACTTATGCCTGTATTTTTTTTTTACTGTTGTGAAGCACTTTGAACGGCAACTTCTGTATGAAAAGTGCTATACAAATAAAGTTATTATTATTATTACATGATCTATTGTTATGATCTATCCTCTCAGGGCTGGTTTACCCCAATGAGAGTCCCTTCGTGGAGCGCCTGAGAGAGTTGGAGAAGACACACAACATTGAGGACATTCCTCTCATCCCCTCCACGCCCCAGCAGATGGAAGACATGCTGAAGCTCTGTTCACATGTCAGGTTCAAGATACCACAACAGGTACAGTGTACGGATTACTTAGTGATACGAAACTGCTACCATCATGACTACATTATGTCAGGTTTCAGTCACGTGATTCAGCGGGTGTTGCTGATTGGCTAGATTTACAGGGGTTCCCAAACTTTTCAGGGCGGGACCCAGAAAATAAGGCGTCAGAGAGCCGCGGCCCAATGCACATCGTCAGCCTTTTCTTTTTTTTTTTTTTTTGCCAGGGGACCGATTTTTTAAGCCAAATATCACTTCAATCCTATTAAGTTAGTTCAAGTTAGTTATTCATTTATATGTGCTATTTATGAGAGGGCTAACTTGTTGCAAAATAATAATGATAATAATAATAGCCTCATTAAAATACTATTGTTGCTTCGGTTGTTTTCAGCGTTTTATGTTCATAATCTGTTATTTAGTTTGAAATGTTCGTTGAAATAACTAGATTTTTCGTTTTTGTTTATTTATTAAGTTAATATAAAACCATATAGTCACATTTTAGAATACAATAGAATAGAATTTTAGAATACAACTAGAAACACTGTCCTGGCCTGCTTCTAAGTTCAGTGGCCTGACAAAAAAAAGAAAAAAAAAAGATTTTTTTGTCTAGATATGAGCTGATGTCCTGCTGTCTGTGTGTGTTTCTCTGTGGTCAGATATGAGCTGATGTCCTGCTGTCTGTGTGTGTTTCTCTGTGGTCAGATATGAGCTGATGTCCTGCTGTCTGTGTGTGTTTCTCTGTGGTCAGATCCTCCAGGGGTTGGTGGACGTTCGAGTCCCCCACAATGACTTCTACAGAGAAGGTCAGTATGGCTACGTTCACACTGCACGCCTTACTGCTCAGATCCCATTTTTTTTGTTTGCTTGTTGTTATTTATTTTAAATGTGGCCAATATCAGATTCCAGTGTGAACTGGTCACACTCCTGAACTGACCCGCACAAATTAATAATAATGATGATGGACATGAAGTCACAGTTTATGGTGTTAGGACTTAGTAACAGGTGAGAAGTAATATAGAGGATACTTGCCAGGCCATTCTTAGGGAAGATCTGACACGGATGAACGGAGACCCAGGCTTCTTGTAGTGTAGAGTGATGATTAGGAAACAGGTGTGGAGCCTCCATCCATCAGCGTGATTTCTTTCACCTGTGCCGATTGCGAGCCCGTAGAGTGTGCACCGAAGAAGTGCAGGGGGGGGGTTTGAGACAGGCACGGAGGGTTGAATTGAAGTGCAGTGAGACAGGCAAGGAGGTTTGAGCTGAAGTGCAGGGGGTGTGTGAGACAGGCAAGGAGGGTTGAGCTGAAGTGCAGGAGGTGTGTGAGACAGGCAAGGAGGGTTGAGCTGAAGTGCAGGAGGTGTGTGAGACAGGCAAGGAGGGTTGAGCTGAAGTGCAGGAGGTGTGTGAGACAGGCAAGGAGGGTTGAGCTGAGGTGTAGGGGGTGTGTGAGACAGGCAAGGAGGGTTGAGCTGAAGTGTAGGGGGCGTGTGAGACAGGCAAGGAGGGTTGAGCTGAAGTGTAGGGGGCGTGTGAGACAGGCACGGAGGGTTGAATTGAAGTGCAGTGAGACAGGCAAGGAGGTTTGAGCTGAAGTGCAGGGGGTGTGTGAGACAGGCAAGGAGGATTGAGCTGAGGTGTAGGGGGTGTGTGAGACAGGCAAGGAGGATTGAGCTGAGGTGCAGGGGGTGTGTGAGACAGGCAAGGAGGGTTGAGCTGAAGTGCAGGGGGTGTGTGAGACAGGCAAGGAGGGTTGAGCTGAAGTGCAGGGGGTGTGTGAGACAGACAAGACAAGCTTTAATACATGTTGGTCTGTTGTCTGTGGCTGCAGTCTTCATGGAGATCATCGGAGAGAAGTCTCGTCACTCCTTACAGGAAAACCTCCATCTGATCACAGCGCCCCTACAGGTCATCTGGGGCAGGAATGACCAGGTAACAACTCACTTCACCTCATTTTATTAGGTTATTTACTTCAGTTATTTAATGTTATTTTGTGCGTGTAAGAATGCAAGGTAATGATCAGTAATCAAGCCTTGTCCTACATTTCAGTATTCAGTGATCAGGCCTCGTCCTACATTCAGTATTCAGTAAACAACCTTCATCCTACATTCAGTATTCAGTAAACAACCTTCATCCTACATTCAGTATTCAGTAAACAACCTTCATCCTACATTCAGTATTCAGTGATCAGGCCTCGTCCTACATTCAGTATTCAGTAAACAACCTTCATCCTACATTCAGTATTCAGTCATCAACCCTCATCCTACATTCAGTATTCAGTCATCAACACTCACCCTACATTCAGTATTCAGTTATCAACCCTCACCCTACATTCAGTATTCAGTTATCAACCCTCACCCTACATTCAGTATTCAGTAAACAACCTTCATCCTACATTCAGTATTCAGTCATCAACCCTCACCCTACATTCAGTATTCAGTCATCAACCCTCACCCTACATTCAGTATTCAGTCATCAACCCTCACCCTACATTCAGTATCCAGGAATCACTCATTGAGAATGTTTTCTGCCAGTCAGTGTCTTTGTTCCTGAGACATTTGCACCAGTGTCCTTTCAGCGTTTGTTAGCAATTCTAGTGCAAGTGAATATGAACTGAAAGCATGTCTCTCTGTCCCTCAGGTGGTGGACATGTCCGGGGCATCGGTGGTACAGGAGGCTCAGCCGGGCTGCCACGTGGAGCTGTTGGATAACTGTGGCCACTCCGTTGTCATGGAGCGACCACGGAAGACTGCCCAGCTCCTCATGGACTTCCTGTCTGGGCAGGAAGTCAATGGCAGCGCCAAGAAGCTCTCCTGATAGAGGAGGGCGAGGAAGACGACGAGGAGGAGGGAGGGGGTTGGGGGGGGACATAATGCTGAAGGGTTCAGATTAGAAGAGGAGTCTCTAGCTCAAATCAACTCTCCTCTCCTTCTCTTCTCTCCTTTTTTCTCTAATTTCCTTCTCTTCGTCTCTCTTCTCTCCTCTTCTCTTCTATTTTCTCCTCTCTCCTCTCTTCCCTTCTCCTCTCTTCTCTTCTATTTTCTCTTCTCTCCACTCTTCACTTTTCTCCTCTTCTCCTATCTTCTCGTGTCCTATCTTCTCCTCTCTTCTCTTCTCCTCTTTTCTCCTCCTCTTTCCTCTCCTCTCTTCTCCTCTCTTCTCTAATTATCTCCTCCCCTCTCCTCCAAGTCATCATATCAAGATGCAGCCAGTTTGATTCTTATCTCGGTCGAATTCTCACTTCTGTAAATAAACAGTCTGAAGCTTAGTGATGATATTTTTATATTCCTGCAGAGCGATGGGTCAGGATCCAAAATAGATGTTTCCTTTGGGTCCGCCCACAAGAGTAGCAATATATTGTAATAAGACATCCTGGTTCCCAGGGTGAGATACTGTATTTACTTTCTAATGTGGTTTAAGACAGAAGGGACTTAAAGTAATAATCTTGAACTTTTTAATATAAATAAATGTCTATTTTGCCATTCTCTATCACCAACTGATAAAACTGATGTAACACAATAGTATTTCTACCCAGACCCAGTTCATGAATGTTTTTTTTACATTTGCTTGTCTTGGCTGTTCTAAACACTGGTGTCCGGTTGGACATTCCCGGGAAAAACATCCGGCACACAGGAAGTGATGCGTTTTACATCCGGCACACAGGAAGTGATGCGTTTTTTACATCACCAGCGGCAACAGCAGTTTGATTGGAATGAATAGAAGAATAACTCAGTAGTTAGCGTGCATTTTCAAGATGGAAAGCAAGTCAATACAGTCGTCCATAAATGCAACAACGATGACCAGTTATCAACAATAAACATAACAAGGATCTTACGAGGAAGACTTACTGCTGTTGCCACTCAGGGAGCTTCCTCAGCTCAAACTGTCTGTCTACCTGTCTGTCTGTCTGTTTACCTGTCTTATCTATGTTTATCTGTTTACCTGTCTGTCTGTTTACCTGTCTATCTATGTCTATCTGTCTACATGTCTGTCTGTCTTTCTGTTTGTTTGTTTGTCTGTCTGTCTACCTGTCTATATGTGTATCTGTTTACCTGTCTGTCTGTTTACCTGTCTGTCTGTCTTTCTGTTTGTTTGTTTGTTTATTTGTCTGTCTGTCTACCTGTTTGTCTGTTTATCTGTTTGTCTGTTTACCAGTTTGTCTCACATTCTCTTCTGCTCTACATAGCTATATACCGGTATTTAACTTTAGTATCTTTCCTTATATAGAACATATCGTTTTTTATAACCCTTTCACTACCACACTACACGGGTTAACCTTCTGTATTGTCGCAGTGAAAGAGTTAACCCTTTGGTAGTGGTAGTGAAAGGGTTAAACACACGTTAGTCTTGTGTGTATTGTAGCACCATGTTGTCTCAGGTAGAGTAGCCATAAGTCTAGTCATACACTTATTTCAGTCTTCCTACTGGCAGAAGACGTATGACTAAAACACAGTGACAGCGTGTTCTGTCAGCTGTCTGTCAGCCTTTTCTATCCTATATGTCTTCTCTCTTTAATTCTGAAGGAAGTAGGACAGAAAGACAGCCGAATGCTGATGGCAGATTTTGGACCAAAGGCTGTAGTTAGCAGCACACACGTAGACGAACACAATACACTGGTTAATAACATATTCGAAGCAGGTAATCTGATAGAAGCACTGAGATGCACTGAGCCACAGAACTAGAACAGCTAGAACTGATCTTCCCATACAAATGGATATTTTTAAACTGTTTTGGATGGTCTTTACGCTAGGTTTACCAGTAGGCCTACATATTTAAACAGTGTTTTGGCTGGCGTTACGCTATGTTTACCAGTACATATTTAAACAGTGTTTTGGCTGGCTATGTTTACCAGTCCTTTTTTTTTTATTTTTTTTTTTACAAATCTTTTATTTGTTTTGAGTTTAATATGTACATTTAACATTGATGTTGACAATATTCTGTGATTTTTTATTGTGAATCCCACCCACCTTTCCCATAGTCTCATTCACATACATGCACACCAGGACATTTAATAAATAAATCACAAAATCACCAAGTAAGTAAAGGTGAAAATAAACTACAAATAAAATAAATGAAATTAAGTAGGAAGGGTGTTCAGCTCAGTTATTTGTGTGTTGATTTCTTCACTGACAGGGTGTCAATATATTTTAGAAAGGGTTTCCAGGTTTTATTGAAGGTCTTTAGGCCTTTCAGCGAGAACCTAATCCTCTCCTGCCATTGTAATATACCATGGATACATCTATTATGTATAGGTGGGGAGGAATGTGTTCATATTTCAGTTGAGTTAGTGGTGGAGGAAGAAAGAATATTGAATAGCCTCCTAGTATTAAAAAAATATTTGATTTGGTTGTTTTTGATGCGACATTGATGGACAAACAATTATGGTAGAATATAAAAGAAAGATTATAACATTCTGTGACAATTTGACAGTTGGTCAAACTACACCTCAAGTGAGAAATAGTCTATTTACTGATAATTTGGAAATGGCAATATTAGCTCAAAATAGAACAAGTATCTTTGACTCAGAAAAACACATTACACAGAATAATATTGCTGTATTGTGGTTCATAATTCAGAAGTATGATATTTAGACTTGGTCCTCAAAATTTATGAGAGTGAATGAGGAGCCTGACACCTGGGATGGTGGTGTTGACAGCAGACGACAGACACAGCAGTGGTCAGTAGTTTAACTAGTGTAGTGTTTAGATAGAGGTAAGACTGCTGAAACTTGACAAGTTCTACTGAAGTGAAATATCCCTTTACGGTGGGGTTGTGACGTCTCCAGTGAGGTTAAAGGGGCAGTTCCCCCAAAATGTAATTAATATCTGCCGTCACTCCAATACAATGGAGCTAAAAGACTAAATGGCACTCAAAGCACCAACAAAATACAATTGAAAACTCAAAAGCAAAGTCTCTTTCCAGAAATCATGACTCGGTTACTCAAGATAATCCACAGACCTTGTTGTGATCAGTTTCATGTAGGAACTATTTTCTACATCATTTTTCATTTCAAACCTTTATTTATACAGGTACAAATCTCATTGAGACACAGTCTCATTTACAAGAGCGACCTGATTCACCAAACAATAATAATGAATTGGGGTGTAACTTGTAGGCCTACTTAATTGTGACTTTTAGATTTTCTCTAATCTCCCTCTTATGTTGTAAACTGTAGTTCTCATACTTGACCTGTAGGTGGCGAGACTGTTTTGAATAGACGTTTTGTCCTGTCCGAATAAGAAAGTGTATGAATATTGCGCATGCGCAGTTTGGAGGACGATCACGTTGTCCAAATCTGGTCCAAAACACTTCGAGGACATTAACCTCAACTGTGATATAGAAGACAGGTCGATGCAGTTGTTAGTGAGTATGATTTCTATGCATTTTTAGGATATAATTAAACATTTGTTTTGGAAACAAATTAGTTTGCTAGCTAATGGTGCTAACGTTAATGTCAAAACGGTCAAGACGCCACGGTCAAGATGGGGAGACTATGTAGGAGAGTATGTAAAACGTTTGTATGTTACTTTAAATTACCGTCGCTAAACAACAGCAATAATAAGTAATCAACGTTAGCGGGTAGCTCGGCTGTGTGTGTGTGAATGAATGAAAACTTTATTTAACAGATTGCAGAATGGGTACAATACAGTGCGGCTCAATACACGCAATTGTTAAGGGGATGCAGACCAGAGAAAGACTTTCGTCTTGTTTACATCAGGGTCCCCCATTTTTTGTATGTATTGTATTGTATGTATTTGCAAATCTGGTATGTCATAAATGTATAGATGTAGCAGTACTGTCTATCTGTATGTCGTGTATGTCATTATGTTATGATGAATTGAAAATGGGGGACCCTGATGTAAACAAGACGAAAGTCTTTCTCTGGTCTGCATCCCTTTAACAATTGTATGTATTGTACTGTACTGTACCCATTCTGCAATCTGTTAATAAAGTTTTCAATCCATTTCAATCAATCACAACATGCATGACATCATGACATTTATGGCATAGGGACATACATGACATACAGGTATTTAGTACTGTTACATTTGTGACATATATGATATGCAAATATACAGTACTGTTACCAGATCCTAACAGAGTATATACATATGATGGGGAGGAGACTGTACATTAGGAGGGGGTGGGTGACTGGGGTTATAAGAGTTACATGGGCAATGCATGCATCTCCACTGAATCTGAATCTGGAATCAACCTCCAAAGGAAAGATGCATTTAAAGGGGAATGCCACCCATTTTAAGAATTCACACGATGTTCTTCCTGTGTGACAGGGCAGTTCGGTCAGTATTTGTGAACGGGCACCACTCTCGCAAGACATCAGAGAGAGAGAACCCTCCGATCTATGATGTCACTGGGATGTCAAATCTAGGACTGCTCCTCCATAGACAATAAATTAGGCTCTGACTTTATGAGGCCATAACATTTTTGTGTGAGATATTACACCCAAATGAGATATATATATATATATATATATATATATATATATATATATTGTGGTTCAGAGTCAGACCTTCTAGCAGTGCTAGAATTATTAACCTCATTTGAATGTAATATCTCACACAAACAGTTTTGGCCTCATAAAGTCAGAGCCCCGTTCATTGTCAATGGAGCAGCCCCAGATTTTACAACCCATCACTGATAGAACACATGTGAAATTAATTCTTAAAATGGGTGGCCTTTCTTAAAATGTGTGGATCAGGCTCGACGTCTGATTAAACGCATGGGGAAATGCATCCCACGTGAGTTGTGTTTCCCACTGGTGTGTGTGGTTACAGGCTACAGCGGCAGAAGAGGATCACTGGAGAGGAAGGAAAGCATGATGTATATGGGATACTAGGGCTGATTATGGCAAAAATCATAATCACCATTATTTAGATTGATATTGAAATCACAATATTTTATTCACATTGATATAAAACCCGATTACTCATTGATTTGAGAACATCAAATCTGAGTGCACCGCTGTGAAGGAAGGGTGCGCTGCATTTATTTTTCAACACTGGATTAATTGTGCAGTCCTATGGAAGATGAGGAGTATTGATAGTGCTTTATGATCTGAAGTTGCAGCTAATAACCAGAACGCTTTATGATCTGAAGTTACAGGGACGACTGTAGCCAAATAGAATGCAGTGTTTGGACAAAACCAAGGAACCTGCACCTTTTGAAAGAGTTGTGTTGAAAAACGCTTCCGTCTACCACTATCTGAAGATATCCCTGTAAGTATCATTAAACCACGCATGAATACATTACAGAACATATTAATAACATTATCTCTGTGATTAAACCATGAATACATTACAGAACACATTAATAACAACAACATTATCTCTGTGATTAAACCATGAATACATTACAGGACACATGAATAACAACATTATCTCTGATTAAACCATGCATGAATACATTACAGAACACATGAATAACAACATTATCTCTGTGATTAAACCATGAATACATTACAGAACACATGAATAACAACATTATCCCTGTGATTAAACCATGAATACATTACAGAACACATGAATAACAACATTATCTCTGATTAAACCACGCATGAATACATTACAGAACACATGAATAACAACATTATCTCTGATTAAACCATGCATGAATACATTACAGAACACATGAATAACAACATTATCTCTGTGATTAAACCATGAATACATTACAGAACACATGAATAACAACATTATCCCTGTGATTAAACCACGCATGAATACATTACAGAACACATGAATAACAACATTATCTCTGTGATTAAACCACGCATGAATACATTACAGAACACACGAACAACATTATCTCTGTGATTACATTATCTGTGAGAAGCGCAGGCTAATATACAGTTGTGTGTGTGTGTGTTCAGTGTTCTGGAGAATGAAAGCAGCAGGCTCAGTGCAGTTCAACTGAAGCAGCTGATAATATCTGGACTGAAGAAGCTGTATGGAGAGGTAAGCTGTTAGCTCAACACTACACTAGTTCTGTATCGTTAGTGGCTTAGCTTGGCATCACACTGCACTATCTCGCGTACGTGCACGCGTACTGAATAAACCACAAATGTACCTCTAATACCAGTATTAGTCTGACCACACCCCTCATCAGCTTACCTTCATAAGCAGGTGTGTGGTCACCTGCTCTCCTCCTTCTCGCTTTCACCACAAGGAAGAAGTGCCTCGGTAGATCCCCACACTTGACACCATGATGGAAGAAATTGGATTAGGAACAGCTTGGGAAACAAGGATACGTTGACATCATATCTTTATTTTCTCTCTCACTATTTTTCGAGAAAATACGGCGATATTGTCTTTGTACTGGAGTGTCTAGAAGATGATGATCATTCTAAAAACCCTCCACCGGTTTTCGTATTGGGAGCACGCCGCTGCATGCTTCTCAACTGCAGTTCCTTGCTGTGTTTGTTGGGGTGAAACCTGTCAGGCCACAGCTGAACTGTCGGACATGCCGCTGTTGTGAGAAGCGGTGCGTTCCAGGTTGGGTGAGTAGTGTTTGCTGGCGGGCTCCACTTGTCTGTTAGTGCTATGGGGGCTACTTGACAAAGTTTATGGAAACCGGCCCCAGGCTAGGGTCCTTTGTTTAGCCGCCTAGGCGACAGAAGGCCTTGGTCTGGAGACCATTATAGTTTTAACTAGTGGGCCGCGACCATTGACACTGGTGATCCCTGTGTGTTCTGGACGAGTGGATTCTCTCTGTCACCGTGTTAAGGCCCCATCTTTCATATCCAAATGAGAGTATTCCTTCACGAGGGGATATGTGCATGTAATGTGCGATAGCGGCAGATTCATGTTCGAAGTCAGCTACACAGGCCAGTTGGTACTGTGCTGATTCCGCCGGATGTGGTAAAGTCACCGTTGTGAAGCGGTGTTGACATCTTGTTTTCTCTTTTCTCTTAAAAAGTGAGGAGAGGTTCAGAACGGCGGCCTGTCTGGGTGAGTGTTATGTCATTGTTTACATGTTCATAGCTTACGGTTAGCCAGTCAGCTGTTAACTGCTGCGTTAGCCTGCTGGATCGCTGCATGGCCTGCTTAAGGCCTACTATTAGCCAGTCAGCTGTTAGCTGCGGGGCTAGCATGTCGTGGTCGCTAGGTAACGTTAGCTTGCTGCTATGGCCATGGCTGGCGCGGGGTAGCTTAGCTTCTCGCGCGCCGCCGGGAGCTCGCTTCTGATCGCCGTTGGCTTGATGCTATTCTGTTGAACGTGCTTTGATTTTAACATGTTTTACACTCTTGACCGCGACGTCATCCTTGACAGGGGATGTTTCGTCGACCCTGCCCTGAGCCTGGACGGGGATTGCGTCAACAAAGAGGACTGTAGCGACTGGTTGGAGCGGCGACGCTGCCCGGATCGAACAACACAGGACGGCTGTGTTCTACGGTGTCTTGTGACTGCACTTCGCTGATCTGCGTTCCGGGTAGGAACGGGGTTGACCAGACCTCAT
Source organism: Notolepis coatsorum (assembly GCF_963971535.1). NCBI lineage: Eukaryota > Metazoa > Chordata > Actinopteri > Aulopiformes > Paralepididae > Notolepis > Notolepis coatsorum. The sequence goes on along the minus strand of NC_140170.1, from coordinate 176,115,749 downwards.
AACACGTCTTCTGGTTTTACTTTGCTAAATGTATTGTGAATAACGGTGTTTTTTCCCAAAACGTGTGTTGTTGCAATGCATTTAGGATACGTTGCGGGTTATGTGTGAGCTGTTTTTGTCACTGGCAGTTAGCTTCTCCGTGCAGATCGTGATGTATTGATCTGGTTGTTGTGTGAGAAACATCATGGTGTTTATGTGTACCGTGTACTCACTACTAAGGCAACTAACCTATGAAGCTATGCTTGGTGACAAGTGAGTAAAAGAATGTTCTTTCTCAGACTGTAATGACAATGAACAGTGTGTTCACACATTAACAGGTTTTCCTGTTTTAACTGGCCGTATTGAGGGTAAAATAGGAGGATTGTGTTTCCCCCCCCGGTTCCCTGGGGACTTTATCACCTCCTATCAGACATGTTGTGCATTAATTGTGTCTTTTGTGTGGTAGGGATACGATGTAACTCTTAGCTTGATTGCTGAGGTTGTGCTAAATCAGCTGGAGAAACTTATTTCCTAAAGGGAAATTGGTTTGGTTGCTGTCATGTGTGCTTAGCAAGGCCTGTGGTCGATACTAATCAAGAATGATGTATTCTCTCATTGTGAAAAAAACGGCGTTCCTCTGTTGAGTGTTTTTGCCATTTTTTGTAGGTGATGATGGGTTGTGTGTGTCATGTGACCTACAACTGGGTTGTACTGGCCACAGAAGCACATGTGTATGTTGGACCGGGGTTCTTAGAGCCCTCTCTATTCTGTGTTTTTCCTTAGTAAAAATCAGATAGCAGGTTAGCTCATGCGCTGTGTGGAGCTGTGAAACGCTTCATAGAGCTGACTATGACTGTGTCATATTCTCTTTTTGTCGTTACGTCGTATCATGGGTGTGGGGTCGTAAAGGGGTGAACTGGTAACCTTTCCTCTCCCCATTGTTCTGTCGGTCAGGGGTACACCCCCTGTCCTTCAAGGTTCCCGTCACGTGGCGGTTCGGCACGTTACGGGGGGGGGGGGGGGGGGGGGGTTCCTGGTCCCACGGCCTGGTATATTGGGCGTGTGCACCGCAGGAATTCCCCCGCCATAGAGTACGTCACCGTGCGCGTCTCTGTTGGTAGGACTTCCGTGTGCTGTTCAGGTCCATGTGATGGATCTGTTTTCAGGGGGGGTGGTCAGGGCTCCTCCTCACCAAGCGCCTATTCAGGCCTTCTGTGAGTTCGGACTCCTTCTTCCATGTGAGGAAGCCTCCATCAGAGTACAGAGCCTTCCTCCTCAGATTGTCAAAGTGAGTGGACCCTCTAGAAGGGTCCTTTTCTATTGTATGTATATTCGATTCAATTCGTTTATTGAGTGTGTATGGGTTCAGTGCCTCTTCCCCGGAGGCCCTAAAACCAGTTTTTTACATGGCTCAAGGTGCAATATATTCTTTTCAATCTGTACAGCTCGCGTGGGAAGTCTCTCTGGGGATCCCCGTCTCTTTCCTATGGGAGGGTGGTGGGATGTAAAAATGTGAACATTTTTTACCCCGGCTGTGTAGACTGGGATACATACTGTTGATGCTTCCTTCTTTCTATTCCAGAAGTGTTGGAGTTAGGGAGTGTCACACCCCTCTTGTCGTTCCCCTGGGCGCCTTGGGGATTCAATGACAGGTCTAAATAGCCTGTTCATTGATGGGGGTGTGTCCCGACGCACGTATAGTGCTAGCTCGCTGTAAACAGGCGATTGACTGGCACGCCTTGGTTGCTTGTGGTTGAAACAGCGTTTTTATAAAGCAACTGAGATGGGGGTTTTTCCTCTTCCGACGACCACATCCCATGACCTGGGTGGGTTGTCGACGGATTCTCGTTCATGTCTGGGGGATGATGACGGGATGGATCTGAACATATGTAGTGGGGTCTCACGCCCTTGGGGTGGGCCACCAGGCGCGGTTCGTCCGAACGTCTGGGTGGCGCCTTCTTTTCATGTTAAGATCAACACGCATATCTGCCCTTCTCCTGGAGTAGGCATGTCGGCGTGGTTAGGGCACGGGACTGGTTCTGGTCACGCTGGTCCAGATCAGTTGAACCCGTTGTCCGCCGGGGATGCAGATCTGCTGTTCTGGTACCCTGAGGGACTTGGGCTTTTTTCAGGGGGAAAAATGCCAGGTCGGTCTGGGTGTCACAGGGTTAAGCGCTATGGAGACCCTGGTTGGGTATGTTTTTACTCAGCACTGTCGTCATGGCTTACAGCCATGCCATTCTGTACGCGCTCGATCTCGTCGGATCTCGGCCGCTACACAGGTTGGTCCTGGTTAGTACTTGGTTGGGAGACCGCCGGGGAATACCAGGTACGGTGTGCTTAGGGGCTGGTTCTCCATTATTTTTCGCTCCTCTCTCACGCATGGCGAAGAGGGGCCTGTGGGGGTGGTTTTTTGACCTCCTCTGGTGACCCTGTGCTTCCCGTACCGCCAGGCCCGGTCCGAAGTGATGTTTGCGACCCGTAGGCCTGGGTTAACCCTTTTTGGAAACTGAAACACTTGTACTGCGGTATAGCCGGTGTATACCCGCAGGTGTGTTTTGGAGTTTTTTCTTGAGGGGTTATAGGAACAACCACCGCATTGGGTAACACCGAGGTGGTTGATTCCCTGGTGTGTTGGAGCAGTGTCAACTCCCGGGTTCACCGTTTGAGGGTGCCCCTGCACGTTCATGACGTCTGCCAATCGTGTCAGCCTTCTCTGCCTCGACCCCTCTGGGTGGGGGTTGTTAAATGGAGGCTTGGTCATGCAACACCGCCAGCTTACGCTCCTTCCGCCGGGGCGGCTGTGTTCAGCTGTCCCCTCTGGCGCCTGTCTCGTCCGCAGTCTCCAGGCTAGGGTTAACAGCCTGTTGCCTGGTTTTTCCCCGGTGCGCTGCCTGCTTCCGTTGGTTAACCTTTTTTGTGTGCTTACGGCCATGCTGACTGCCTGTTCTGCAGGGTCAGTGTGCCAGGCGGTGTACTATTGGGGGGACGGGGCCCGCTCGGCTTACGGCCATACCGACCTGAACACGCCCGATCTCGTCCGATCTCGGAAGCTAAGCAGGTTCTGGCCTGGTTAGTACTTGGATGGGATTCCGCCTGGGAATACCAGGTGCAGTAACTGAGGGGCCTTTGTCCGAATACGCTGGCGATGTGGGGGGCGGGGCACTACGTGCCCACCTGGTGGGGTCTTGATGCTGGCATCATGGACTTCTCCGGGCCCCCATTCTAGGGAGTCCAGTCCTTTTGGTGGGTCTGGGTCTTCCTTCGTGCTCCGCTGCTACGGCCTTGCCACGGGGTTGGGTTTGCCCTTGACCCCGTGATTCTGGGGGCAGTACCGAGGTTGTTCCTCCGTTCGTTCCCGGGTGGCATGCGGGTTGTGCGTGTGTGTAGTCGTGGGGTCAAGCCACGGTCTGCTCACCCTGTGCGTTGAGTTGCTTGAGTGCCTCTTCGCACGGTCGGGTCCGTCGCCCTCCCGTGACGTCCCTAATAGGGGGGCTACCCGCCATTAGGGGGGGTCGGGGGGGCTCGGCCCTCCCTGTTCTGATGGTTGTGGGGGGGCTGTCAGCGGGGTGTATTTGTCAGCCAGTGGCTCCGCTTGGCCTCCCTTGTGCAGTGTGATGCCAAGCTAAGCCACTAACGATACAGAACGATAGGTTATGACTATAACCAAGTTCTGTTAGTTAGGGGCGATGCTTGGCATCAGACGGCCGCTGCAGCCCTTGTCCTCACCTTGTGGTGAAGGCTTGGGAAGGAGGAGAGCAGGTGACCACACACCTGCTTATGAAGGTAAGCTGATGAGGGGTGTGGTCAGACTAATACTGGTATTAGAGGTACATTTGTGGTTTATTCAGTACGCGTGCATGCCAAGCATCGCCCCTAACTAACAGAACTTGGTTATAGTCATAACCTATCGTTAAACCTCCTGAACACGATTGATTGATTGATTGATTGATTGAAAACTTTATTAACAGATTGCAGAATGGGTACAATACAGTACAGCTCAATACACACAATTGTTAAGGGGATGCAGACCAGAGAAAGACTTTCGTCTTGTTTACATCAGGGTCCCCCATTTTCAATTAATCAGGACATATATGACACACATGACATACAGATAGTCAGTACTGCTACATCTATACATTTGACATATCAGATTTGCAAATACAGTACTGTTTGTGATACAAAAAGAGTCCAGAAAAGGGAGTATATACATTTGACGTAAAAACTGTACATTGGAGGAGGTTGGGTGGGGTTGAGTGTGGGGGGTTGGGTAGGAGGGGTTGTGGGGGGGGGGGGGAGAAACATTACAACTGTACAAGCAAGACTGTACATTGGAATATTGAACTACACTAGTTCTACACTAGTTAAACCTGAACACTACACTAGTTAAACCTCCTGAACACTACACTAGTTAAACTCTGTGTTATTGATCTAATATGTTTTTGTTTTCAGCAACTTGATTGTAAATTAAGTGCATATGTTTGTGTGTGTGGCAGGTAGGAGGAGCCTTCCCCTTTGACGTGTTGAAGTACGACGAGGACACCTTGACAGCTTTACTTCGTGTTTACAACAGGTACCATGTTACGTCTCTATACCCTGTCTTTTTAAAAGGCTTCCTCACAATCCTATAGATGTTTATAAACATACTGTGTTTGAGCCAATCAGCCATACCAACTGAGTCACGTGACTAAGTTGCCCCCTACCTACCTGCGCAAGCTGCTGCGCTAAAAAGTATGACGGGGCTCTATGGCGAAACCATGATACTCTCCTGACTAAAAGTTGTTTCAAACGAAAACAGCTGGATGTCATTTTCAATGTCATGCCAAATAAGCGTGGCTGTGAAGCCCAACGCACACGGCAGGCGATTTTTGCCAGGCGACCGACTTTTTAAGCGAGGCGACCGACAGAATTGTATCGCTTCCATTGTTATGAATGAGACGACGCACACGGCAGGAGATTTTGTCGCCTTGCTAAATATCGCCTCAATCCTATTTTTTGAGGCGACGGCAGGCGCCACAGCAAGGACAATGAGGAAATAACATTACTTCTACTGGTGTATCATTTGTAATATAAATGAATCCATCAATACATTCATTGATCAATAACCTACGTATTATTACCATGCTACTTATGTTAATTATTAATTAACAGGAACAATTTAAATAAATAACGTTAGTTGGAGAACTTAAGGTTTAGTGGCCGCTTGTCATTAACTAATAAATTGACAATGCGCCACGATGCACCTACTAGATGTTTTTGTACTCGGGTAACAAAATAAGTTGTGGATGTTGACAGAGTTTAATGTCCAGGCTGCAGCTGATGTAGTTTGTAAGGTTTATTGTCCAAAGAAATGATGGTTGGGAACAAAACAGTTTGCGTCTTCCGTGAAAAAAAACATTCTCTCTCAGCAGGTGCTTAATACTTGTCCAATCGGTGGTAATGAACGTATTGTAGCGATCAGTCATGCAGTAATGTCAGGAAGAATGAGGAGAGGTTGTATTCGTATATATGGTGGTTTAATTCCAGCTCAATATGGGTTCTACAGGTTAATACTTCCCTCGTAATGCACAACACAGCTACCTGCTAATTCATCTCGCTTCACGACAACCTAGCGTCCGGTCCGTCCTCTGATATCTCCCGGGGGGAAACCACACTCCCAGCTAGACAGAGCGACACATATAGCTTATTATACCTGAACGGTCGGATCTGGTGTGGGGGGCCAAGCGATTGAGTCTTTCACCTTTTACATAGCTAGCTTTGGCATGGATTGATTGTTTAGATCGCTAGCATGGCTAACAAATTCAAATATATTGTAGTCTGCCCCGTTGTTCTGACCAGGATTACGTTCCTTTTTGCCTCCGTGATGCGCAGCACACTGAGTCTGACGTGGACCAGAAACCCCTCCTATAGGTTTAATTCTCACAAGGTTCATCTTGTGTGATTATACATGGCTGTGTGTGTGACATTTTCAAACAATCCGTTTATTATTTTGCGTGTGTGTCCAGGGGTTTCGTGAAGCTGTGGAGTGCTCTAACTCTGGTCGGCTCCTACCAACGTGAGCTCTGTGCCTTCAGAGTACATCAGGTCAGCTACCACTATGTTCTATATATAACTACATTATATATTTTATTTTATTGTATTTCAGAGTACATCAGTTCAGCTACCACTATGTTCTATATATAACTACATTATATATTTTATTATATTGTATTTCAGAGTACATCAGTTCAGCTACCACTGTGTTCTTATAACTAGATTATATATTTTATTGTATTATATTTCAGAGTACATCAGGTCAGCTACCACTGTTATAACTACATTATATATTTTATTATATTATATTTCAGCATGCATCAGGTCAGCTACCTCTATGTTCTTTATATATACATAAATTATATATTTTATTATATTTCAGAGTAAATCCGGTCAGCTATCACTATGATTTATAACTAGATTATATATTTTATTTTATTTAGAATTCTAGGCCTTCTGAGTGAGGCTGGATTTATTGTATATCATCTTGTCATGTTTTATTTTTGGTCTAAATGAATGATAAAAAGGGCTATATTAACTGAGGTTTCTTAGAAATAGGTTTATTTGAGAGAGAGACTTTAAAACTTCACATCTGTCTCGTCTCTCCAGGTCTCTCCTTTACAGAGACTTTAAAACTTCACATCTGTCTTGTCTCTCCAGGTCTCTCCTTTACAGAGACTTTAAAACTTCACATCTGTCTTGTCTCTCCAGGTCTCTCCTTTACAGAGACTTTAAAACTTCACATCTGTCTTGTCTCTCCAGGTCTCTCCTTTACAGAGACTTTAAAACGTCACATTCGTCTTGTCTCTCCAGGTCTCTCCTTTACAGAGACTTTAAAACTTCACATCTGTCTCGTCTCTCCAGGTCTCTCCTTTACAGAGACTTTAAAACGTCACATCCGTCTTGTCTCTCCAGGTCTCTCCTTTACAGAGACTTTAAAACTTCACATCTGTCTCGTCTCTCCAGGTCTCTCCTTTACAGAGACTTTAAAACGTCACATCCGTCTTGTCTCTCCAGGTCTCTCCTTTACAGAGACTTTAAAACGTCACATCCGTCTTGTCTCTCCAGGTCTCTCCTTTACAGAGACTTTAAAACTTCACATCTGTCTTGTCTCTCCAGGTCTCTCCTTTCCTGCTGGCGCTCACCGGTAACAGCAGAGAGCTGCGGCTGGACTGACGGGAGAGAGACCGACAACACCCCTAAACCCCTATCAGACAGACCGAGGTGATCAATCCCTATAGAGAATGTGTCTTTGGAACAGTGGAGAGTTGGAGCTGGACTGACCAAAGACAGAAACACAGCTGAAAACCCTTCTGTCCCACTGAGTCCAATAGAAAATGAGCTTCATATTGAGAAATGCGTTTCTTAAAGCACACGGCTCCTGTGCCTTCAGCTCTGGCCTCCCCGGTAAGAGGCCTCCTCCTGCCCTCCTGGGGACCTCCTGCCCCCCTCCCGCCCTCCTGGGGGCCTCCTGCCCCCCTCCTGCCCTCCTGGGGGGCTCGTGCCCCCGACGGCTGCTCCACGTGGGCCAGCGGGCCTCTCTCACCAAAGCCTTCTCCACCCGAGACGTGGAGCTGTTCGCCGAGCTGACGGGCGACACCAACCCGCTGCACCTGGACCCGGTCTACGCCAAGACCACGTCGTTCGAGAAGCCCATCGTCCACGGCGTGCTCATCAACGGGCTGATCTCGGCCGTGCTCGGCACCAGGATGCCGGGCCGCGGCTGCATCTTCCTCTACCAGGAGATCCGCTTCCCGGCGCCGCTCTACGTCGGGGAGGAGGTCGTGGCGGAGGCGGAGATCCGGAAGATCAAGATGTCGTTCGCCTTCATCGCCGTGACTTGTTCCGTCAAAGACAAGGTTGTGATGGAGGGAGAGGTGATGGTGATGATGCCAGAGGATCAACAGGGCGGGTGAGAGAGGAGGAGAGAGGGAAGAGAAGAGGAGAGGAGGAGGAGGATGAGAGAGGGAGGTGTTGATGGAACAGGGGTGATGGTCATGATGCCTGGAGACCAGCGGGGGGGCAGTACGAAAGGAGGTGGAGAAGGAGATGATATGGACTTGATGTCCTTTTTGTTAGTTTTTTTTCCAAGGACATTGCTGCCTCATTGGCGTAGAAACAGGAGGGCGGGTGTGTGTGTTGCTGCACCTGCTAGTCAACACCGAAAATACCACTCGGTTAAAGTATTTTTGGTAAAACCAGCAGTGAAATGGATCTATATTTAGATTTTTCTGAAACAATGCTGTTCTTGAACGCATCCCTGGCTCCTCTCGCTGTGACCGTAGATACCGGTATATCTGTTGTTAACTGCTGCTACTCCTCAACAACATCTGAGAGGTGCCGTTTAGACAATACTTTTAGTTTTGAGCCTGTTATTTAACCCTTTCACTACCACCCTACAGAATGTTAACCTTTCATATCACTACCACACTACAGACGGTTAACCGGTGTGGTAGTGAAAGGGTTAACCTTCTGTATTGTCGCAGTGAAATGGTTAACCATTTGGTAGTGAAAGTGTTAACCTGCTATATTCAGCAGCCGTATGCTTTGTCTCCATTAGCGCCTGTATGTTCCGCCTGGCTGGGGCTAGCCATGGTATGGTATGGTTTGGTTTGGTTTGTGTCTCCATTAGCTATGTTCAGCCTAAATTCAGTGTGAAACCTGTTTTAAACACTGCTGGTAAATTCTGTGTTAAACCTGTTTAAACAAGGCTAGTAAATAAAATTCTGCGTTAAACCTGTTTAAACAAGGCTGAATGTTTTACTCACTCAGATTGACCTTAAAATCAAGTTTATTAATGAGATAAATTAATTTAATAAAGTCACCCCCCCCCCCCCCCCCCCCTCATTCAATATCACCCAGTTATCCCCAGCTGATTTACAGATAATTATCAACTCGCCATGCACTCATAGTTAGCCACTCTGCCCCTAGTGGCTGGTGATGTGCGTGACACCTTCTATAAGAGCAGCTCTACCAACAGCCTGGGAAGACATGGTGAATTCTTCACATCTATGATTCTATGTGTCTTTGTTCTATTATTTATTTGGTATTATTATGAGTGTGCTTGGAGATAATTCAACGGTTGAAGAATAAATCTCAACAGGCATGATGGACGTCTACTGTTCAGATTGAGTGTTGATTATAAAGTTTGGGTGTGTTCTTTTGTACGAGACTATAGAAGATAATACAATAACAAGTAATGGGGTGTGCTTGGTGTGAGACTCTTGTGTGGTGAGTTGAAGTGAAATACAGCTGTATACATGAGAACGCTATCTGTGGGCCCGATCTCGCTTTTTTTTAACGAAAATGTGTATTACAAATAAATACATACATTACATAATTCAAAATGTTTTAACTTTTAAACTAACCATAACCTTAACCAAGCTGATGGTGTGTCTACAGGAGGTGACACCCTTCTCAGTCCAACCTGGGTCCACTCACCTGAACTGCCCACTTGGACCCAAATGTAATAATTCTATGATTCAGTTCAGCATTGTCCCGGAATCACCTGTACTAGAATGAGGTGAACCAGGGGGCTGTATGTATCCAGGCCTCACTCAACCTTCCCTAGTTAGAAATAATAGTAATAGTAATAATAATAGTCTATCGCCAACATTGGCTGCTCTGAGGACTCGCAGTCGCTGACGACTCATTTAACAAAAGGTCAAACGTAGCCTAAGAATGAAGAAGCTCAGAGGAGAATGAAGAACCAGGCAGGTTTTTTTTTTCTCACGTCAGAAGGTTTTTAATATTTGGATTTTATGGAAATTCCTCTTCTTGAATTGATGAAGTGAAAGTGCATTGAAGCCAGGTCTTCTTCTTATGCATGATGTGGATATTGTTTGATTCAAGTAGGATGCCTGCCCGCAATGCCGAGGAAGGACTCCAGAGGGCGCTGTTCTTCCATTTCCAAATAAAACGAAACCGATTCTCAGTCTCACCGATTGCGTGCGTTTTACTTTGAAGGAAGGTCTAGTGAAAGAGTCCGTCTGTCTGCATGTGTTATTGTGTACACTGGTTTGCAGGTGTGTATTTTGACGTCTTCCTCGGAGCAAACGAGGCTACTAAATGTAGACTAAAATCACCAGCCATCCAATGGGAGATGGGGGTATGGCGCATGCTCAGATTGCGCCGGGTGGAGTGTAATTTGAAGTGTAATGATGATGAGGGATATCTGTGTTGATATCTCCTCGATTCTACCCTCCTTGAGAGCAAACACTGACATGGTTTGTCATTTTTATTATTATTTTTTTTACCTTTTTACCAGTCATCAATATGTGCTCGACCTAATATACATGTTTTGTGTTCTATTTCAGGTTGGCCTAGACTAGAGGTAGAGAGTTTCTTTACTAACACAAAGGTCAGTTCAATTCCCGGCAGATGTGAATCACTGCCTAAATGCTTTTGAGCAACAGAAAAGACTAACTGAAATCTTCTTTAGTTGGAAAGAAAATCCAAACCATTAAATGGACCATGTTGTAAAGGTTTGAACAGTTATCTGGCTAGATGTGTAATACTTTGATAATACCTTATTTGTTATTAAAGGTAGGCCTACATGTAAACACATGATTTACTTTGGTAATACCTATAAGTAAATTTGTATTTTGTATTTGATTATTTAACCTTTATTTAACCAGGCAGGTCAATTAACATTCTTTTTTACAATGACGGCCTGGAAAAGAGACAAGACGATACATCACAGGTAAGGGAAATAATTAAAACACACATCAAACAAACAACCAAATAAAATTACATGGTATGTAATACATGAAGCAGAACAGTCAAATGGGTAACAGTTGCAGGTGTGTGGAAACATCTGTGATAGAGTCCTTAAAACTAGTGAGCGGGATCAATTTGTCCATTTTCAAAGTATTTTGCCTCTCGCACTGCAGCAGGGAGCAGCAAATTTACAGATGTGTATAAGTCACAGCGATGTGTTGAAAAGGGGGCATTTGTAGAAAACCTAATTGCTGGGTGATACAAAACATTAAGGCGATCAAGGACACTTTTGCTTACATGCATGTAAATGCCATCACCATAGTCACAATGGGAGAATGGACATTTGGACTAGGGAGTGTTTAGCAGAGTGAATTAAGCAGGAGTCATTCCTGTACAAGAAGCTAAGTCTTGCTTTTATTTTTTTATTTAAGATGTAACACATGCTGAGAAAAATAGTGTATTATCTAACCAGATACCCAGGTAAGAGGTGACTGCATCCAGAACTGAGCCATTAGTGGTTGTGATATTTCCACACCTTTTTCCAAACCACATAACTTTTGTTTTAGATGTGTTCAAAACAAGGTTAAGAGTAGACTCGAGAAGGCCTGTATATTATTGAAGCTGTCTTGAAGAGGGGGTTAACTTGGCCCCCTTTTGGTGTGTATTTATGGACTCCTAAAAAGTATCTTATGGCCCGGTTCTGGATAGCATTACATTCAGGTGCATCATCAAAACCCCATACTCCAGCAGCATAAAATAAAACAGAACCCACCATTGAATCAAATAATTGTGTAAATGTTGAAAACCCAAGGTCAGTGCACACTTTCATTTTACTCAACACGCCCCCTAGCGCCCTTCCTGCTGACTCAGACATTATTTTCCGTCCTTCTATGAAGCTCATGTACTCATTAAATGTGAAACCAAGATATTTATAAGAATGTGTGTAAATCAGGGGCGTTGGTCCAAATAGAAATTTATGGCTACTCTGCTGTTCATGTTTTTTCCTGAAGTGCATAATCTGTGTTTTTTCACTGTTAATCGCAAGTCTCCATTTCATGCACCAAGAACTCATAATATTCAACATGTTTTGTAAATTTGCTTCATTTTCTGCAAACAACGATATCATCAGCGTACAATAAAATACTTAGGATTATATTATCTATTGGAATACCAAGATTGGCTTGCTTAATTTCTTGCGCCAGGTCCTGTGAATACTTTACCCAAGGCAGTTGTCCTTCCGCGTTTGGTTTGCGCGCCCTGATTGGCCTCTCAGCGCCCAATCGCGTTAGCCCTACTATCGCCGCACGGAGGAATACTATCCTCGAGTTAACCTAATTTATACAAATGGAAGTATTGATTTCGCCGTAACGAATCATTAAAAAAATATACCGTTAACTGGAATATGTTGTTTCTTTACACATATGTTGGATTATGTAATGACATGTAATGTAATGATTATGTCATGACAAACCAATAAAAAATCACGAATTAACCGGTGGTTATCCTATTATATTAACATAGCTACAACAACACACAGTAACGTTAATATAATTACATGCATCATTGTTTACAATGAACGGTGGGGCTAATCGAAAGGACTGGACACGGACAAGTTAAACAGCATACATATACACTAAGTTCTCTTTTACCTCTTATTTAATTAATTCATTAATTTAATTGTACTGTTTATATTGTACATAGTCCTGTGTGTTGTATATTGTGTCCTATGTTACTTTTGTGTTTATTGTCTCTTTCTATATACACCGTGGGAAGGGGGGCACGTAATTGAATTTTTCTGTATGTCTTGCACAAATTGGAAAATGACAAAGTTGACTTTGACTTTTAACATGTGTCTATAGTGTCAGACACTAATTGTAATGTTAAAAACGGATACTGCTGTAATATAAAGTGAAATACTACCATGCCTCAATGTATCAACTTTAAACATACACTGTTAATGTTAGAAATGTTAATTTCCATTATTTCCACCATGTGCAACATTTCCTAAGAACAGCAATGTCCATTCTATCAACTCCAAATCTGTGCTATGAGCTCAATTATCCCGGTGCATGCAGAAGTAGAATTGCTGTCTTGTTTTGGATGAATGAGTAGAAATGAAAAACGGAAATCTTGTTTTATTAAAGTAGTTTTGACATGTGATAAAGATATTGTTTCATTGTGTATTGATTAACTTTACATTTGCCCCTCATTACTTTACAAAAGTTATACTGGCACATGGGTCTAATACAGCAATGGATTATGGGTAAATGCAACGTTAAAGCAGTGCCAATGTAAGACTGACTTTACATTAAACGAATGACAATAATATAGTATAAAGTAGGGTATTATTTGGACTAAAGAATGGTGTTGTCTCACCCTACTCGCATGTTGAGGGAGAGCACCATACATTATACACTGAGAAACCACGGCCGAGAGTGAGCTCTCCGGGAACAACCCCACTTCCTGTGCTAACATTCTAAGCTACACTGCTGCCAATTTTGTATAAGAGTTTAATTCCATTTTGTATAAATAAATAAGAACGGGAACAATATGGGAAACATTTTTTACGGGAGGACGGCGGTAGAGATGTTTGAAATACGGGAGAATCCCAGGAAAAACTGGAGGGTTGACAGGTATGGGCTAAGATAGCTGTGCTTCTCAGAAACTAAGCTTGACGATTCTGTAAAAGATCCAGAGATAGAGATTGAGAACTACTCAATAATCAGGAATGATAGGAACAAACATGGAGGTGGTGTCTGTGTGTACATACACAAGGACACCAAATTCATCAACAGAAATGACCTGAATCATAAATCAATTGAAACTGTATGGGTGGAAATCCTATTCGAAAGGGCGAAATCCCTGGTTGGCACAGTCTACAGGCCGCCAGATCATAGTGGCTTTTATGATACACTGGATGGGTGTTTAGCTGGAGTTGAGGATGTAGACAAAATTCTTATTGGAGACTGAAACACGGATATGCAACGAAAAGATGCACCCGTCTTCAAGTCATTCAGTAGGTTTTGTGATCTGCACGGCCTCAGCCAGCTAATCACCCAACCCACACGTGTATGTGAATCAACTCAGACTACCATTGACCTCATTCTGACCTCCGACAAGTCCAAGATCTCCAATAAAGGGGTTATAGCATGCGGGTTAAGTGATCATTATATGATATTCTGTACCCGCAAAAAACTAAAACAAAAGGTTGGCTGCCACAAAACAGTCACATCTAGAGACCTCAAAACCTACTCTAGCGAGGCCTTCAACCTTGAACTGGAGAGTCTGGACTGGTCAGATGAACTCAATGGTACACTGGTTGAAGAAACATGGCTTGGTTTCAAAACCAAATTCTCAACAATACTAAACGACATGGCCCCCCTAAGAACCACCAGGGTAAAAAATCGCGCTGAGCCGTGGATGCACTCCGAAATACTGGCCGCTATGAAAACCAGAGACAAAAAATGCTCTGAGTTTCGTAAAAGTCAGTCAAAGCTTACTAAAAGCACGAGCAGTGAACTCCAAGCCCACGTGACTGAACTCAAACTAGAAAGAAACAGACTAAGAAACGACGTAAACTCCATGATCAAAACTGCAAAAAAGAATTTCATCAATGACAAAACTGAGGAAAACAAAAACAAACCACGTGAACTTTGGAAATTACTCAATAATCAACTAGGATGCAGTAAAAAACTTAAAACCAGATTCTCAAACATAAACATAAAAACGGACAACACGCTCATCACAGACAAGCTGGATGTAGCCAATTACTTAAACATTTTCTTCACAAACATAGCCACAACACTGGTAAACAAACTACCCTCCCACTCAGGGCTTTATGGGGTAGAACACATAGTAGCTTACTACAAAAACCTAGGGGTCCGCAAGGACGACTTCAAGCTGGAAATGGTAACAACAGATGAGGTACTCAATAAACTGAGCGCCCTCCAACCTAACAAGGCCACTGGCCATGACAACATCCCCTCCAAATTCCTCAGAGACTCAGCAGCCGCCATCACCCCAGTCATCACACACATAATAAACCTCTCCATAAAACAGGGACACGTCCCCAAGGACTTCAAAATTGCGAGGGTGACCCCTCTGCACAAAAAGGGCAGCAAATTAGACCCAGGCAACTACCGCCCTGTTTCTATTCTCACCTCCATCTCGAAAGTCATGGAAAAAATTGTCTACGAACAGGTCGAAAAGTACCTAGCGGAAACAAATCTAATCTACGAATTCCAATCTGGCTTCAGAACATCCCACTCCACTGACACATGCCTTCTCTATTTGAATGACCACATCAAACAAGAGGTGGACGCAGGCAAATACTGCGGCATGGTCATGCTGGACCTACAAAAGGCCTTTGACACGGTCAATCACTCCATTCTGATTGACAAGCTAAAAGCAATTGGTTTTGATAGTCTATCAGTGAGCTGGATGCAATCCTACCTTGAGGGGAGGGAACAGATGGTGGAGGTAAACGGTACCCTATCCCCCCCCCTCACAGTGAGCTGTGGTGTTCCACAAGGAAGCATACTAGGACCGCTACTGTTCCTAATTTATGCAAATGACATGTCGTCAGCTTGTGACTGCAACTTGTTCCTGTTTGCGGATGACTCAGCCCTGCTGGTCTCTGACAAGAACAAGTTACAGGTTGAAAAAACCCTCAGCTCGGAACTAGGCAGAATCTGCATATGGCTCGCTGATAACAAACTATCATTACACATGGGCAAAACAGAGTCCATTCTCTTCGGTTCAAATAACAAACTCAGCAAGACCGACGGCTTCTCAGTTACAGTGGGTGACAATATTGTCACAAGGAAAGATGAAATTACCTACCTGGGTTCCATCCTAGAGGCTAATCTCTCCTGTGACAAAATGGCATCCAATGTAATAAAAAAAGTCAACCAACGAACTCGATTCTTGTACCGGATCTCCTCTCTGGTAAACAAGAATACCCTGAAGACTCTGGCAGGAGCACTCATTCAGGGGTACTACGACTATGCTTGCACCTCATGGTACCAAAGCACCTCAAAGGCGCTAAAAACAAAATTACAAACATCTCAAAACAAACTGGTCAGACTACTGCTTGACCTTACTCCTAGAACCCACCTCACCCCTGCCCACTTTGACAACCTAGGATGGCTTAGAGTAGACGACAGAGTACAGCAACTTGCAATGGGCCTGGTCTACAAGATACACTACTACACGACCAAGGTACCCATGTACATGTCAAAATACTTCCCAAAGGTCAGTGAATACCACGATCACAACACCAGAGGGAGCTCCACAAATCATGTTAAACCCAGATTCGGCTCAAATAAGGGACTAAACACGTTTCGCAATTATGCCACATCAATGTGGAACGCCCTACCCAAAGCTGTAAAGGAATGTGGATCACTACCCACTTTCAAAACCTCTCTCAAGGGACACCTACGGGAGACTGCAATTCAACACTGGCCCCTGTAAATATCCTAACCCAACCCCCTCCAATGTACAGTCATTTACCTAGTATGGTTTTGTCAATAGTCCAATGTACAATTTTGTTTGTTTGTACAGTGTCTCCCCCCCCTCAATGTACAGTTTTGCTTGTTTATACAGTGTGTGCCCCCCCCCCCCCCCCCCCCCCAACCACCTCCAATGTAGATTACCCAGTATGGTTGTCAATATCCCAGTGTACCCAACCCCCCCCACCCAACCTCCTCCAATGTACAGTTTCTACGTCAAATGTATATACTCCCTTTTCCTGACTCCTTCTGTATCACAAACTACTGTATTTGCAAATCTGGTATGTCATAAATGTATAGATGTAGCAGTACTGACTATCTGTATGTCATGTATGTCATATATGTCCTGATGAATTGAAAATGGGGGACCCTGATGTAAACAAGACGAAAGTCTTTCTCTGGTCTGCATCCCCTTAACAATTGTGTGTATTGAGCTGTACTGTATTGTACCCATTCTGCAATCTGTTAATAAAGTTTTCAATCAATCAATCAATCAAGCTTTCCAAGAGCAAGGGATTTCAGCAATGTGAATGGAGAGATTAAATAGATAGTAAATTGGGACTGCAATTATGGGAGATGTAAAGACATGCTTTACTTTGGTAATACCTATTTGTAAAAAAAAAAAAAAAAAACGTACATGTAAACACTTGCTTTTATTGTGAAATACCGGAAGCGGAAGTGGGTTGGCTATTTTGACCAGCTTGACGCAGATCCCCTAAAAAAAAGCAAAACAGACGAGAAGCAGCAGCTTCTTCCTGATCATCAGACACGGAAGCCACCAACCCTCTCCTCTCCCCTCTCTCTATCTCTCTCTCTCTCTCTCGCTCTCTCTCTCTCTCCCTCCCTCTCTCTGTGGGGTCTCTCTTTTAACATCGTCTGGAGGGGCTGTTTTTAATTTAAATTATAAAAGGGCTGTGTTTCCCCAGCGGAGATGTGGTTCGTGGAGAAGCCCGGTCCCGGCAGGGTGCTGCTGGACGACACCGTGTCCCTGACGGCCAGGATAGAAGCCAGTCAGAGCCTGCAGTCACACACTGTGAGTGACACACCGGGGGTTATATTATATATATATATATGTTATATTATATTAACCCCACGGTTTACACGAGATCAGATCATTGATTGATTGAAAATTGTATTAACAGATTGCAGAATGGGTACAATACAGTACGGCTCAATACACACTTGTTAAGGGGATGCAGACCAGAGAAAGACTTTCGTCTTGTTTACATCAGGGTCCCCCATTTTCAATTCATCATAACATATATGCCATGACATACAGATAGACAGTACCGCTACATCTATACATTTATGACATACCAGATCTACAAATACAGTACTGTTTGTGATACAAAAATAGTCTAAAAAAGAGATCACATTCAAATGTCATCATACAGCACAAGTACAGCACAACGAAAAGAAGTTTGGCAGCCAACCAGAGTGCAATAGTCATAATATAAATATACAATGTATACAGGTGATTAAACTGGGTATATAACCTGTATAAATGTGTACTACTGAGTAATAGTGCTAATCAGATGTATGTAACTTACAGAGTTGTGATATTAATATGTACAATGATACAGGTATAAAGACACTATAGAAGTCATACTGGCCAGCAGTGTAACTAGTAAGAGTAGGTAAAAGGGATATGTACAGATATAGATATAGTCTACATATATGTAACAGTGGTTATATGCAGGTATACAGATATTTATACTAAGTATAAATACATGTAACACTGACACATCATCATATATAAGAGATATAAGGGGTGTTTCCTCCCATCGTGTTAAACTGTAACTTGTTGACTGTAAAGACTCACAGGGGGAGAAACACTGCACACATCTTTACAGTCGCCGTTCAAATAGCTGATCATCTTTTCTAACTAAATGACCAGACAAGACAGAAGAATCATGTCAACGTTTCCCCCCATTTGTTCTTAAAAAAACCACATTATTTATGTTTTGGTCAGATGTCTTATGATCACCAAGCCGCTAACGTTAGTAACAGCTAAACTAGGTTTGTTGACACTGTCGTCTTAGTGATCAGCTGGAGCTTAGCTTAGCCGCTTAGCCTAGCATGCTAATGTCATGTCAGGCCAGCAGCAGCATGTTGGCTAACAGCACAGGAAACACTGTTACAACCACCACCTTTTACACTTTAACTAGGTGTTGACCTCATGTTGGGCACTATTCGATTAGATTCAATACAATATACAGTGTACAGGTGATTAAACTGGGTATAACATATATATATATATATACAAATGAGTACTACTGAGTAATAGTGAATGATTGATTGATTGATTGAGTGCTAATCAGATGTATGTACAGAGTTGTAGTATTATTATGTACATTGATGTATGTACAGAGTTGTAGTATTATTATGTACATTGATTCAGGTATAGAGAGACACTTGGCCAGCAATATAACTAGTAAGAGTAGGTAAGGGGGTATGTACAGATGTGTAAGCAGGCCATGTATCACTTACTACCTGTACATGTAAGGCCAGCAGCATATTGTTGGCTAACTGTCACAACCACGGTTTACATTTGAACAAGGTGTTTACTTCATGGGCACGGTGTGAATGGACGCCAGGTTTTGTGTATGTGACTTCTCTTTCGTGTTCTCTGCTACTGGTGTTTTGCCCCTGAATTTCACCCAAAGGGATCAATGAAGGGACACCTTATCTTATTGGATGGATGTTTTAAATGGTCACCTGGGACGGCATTCATCTGATCAATACAAATGATAAGATCCATCTCCTTGCCAATGATCAAGAGTGGAGGAAGTAAACGGATGATAGTTCTGTCACCTCCCTCTCTCTCTCTCTCTCTCTCTCTCTCTCTCTCTCTCTCTCTCTCTCTCTCTCTCTCTCTCTCTCTCTCTCTCTCTCTCTCTCCCTGTACATTTGAAGAGGTCACCACTGGCTGTTTCTAGATGGCAAGTTCATACAATTAAAGAATTATGGACCCATATGGAATTTTGCGTTATTTTAATAATTGAAGGCTGATTACTTCCAGTCTTTTGACTCATCAAGATAAACAGTGAGTGATGTATACACACCTCTTATATACTGTTTACTATGTATACCCACACCTCTAATATACTGTTAACTATGAGTATATACACACCTCTAATATACTGTTAACTGAGTATAGACACCTATGATATACTGTTAACTATAAATATACACACCTCTAAGAACCTACAAGGCAGTCTAAAACTGCCGTAACTCTGCAGAACAGATCAGAGGTCGGAGAGATTGAAGCCGTTATCATGGAGGTGTAGCACAGGGAGTGCCATGGATCTCATTTGAGAGACGATAATGGTTGTTATAAAATGTCATGATGACAGCAGCGCTGGTCTGTTGTGTCGCATCTTTATCTTTTGTACGTATATATATGTGTGTGTGTGTACTTTTATTTCTACGTACTTTATCTGTTTTCTTTTATACCGATAATAGTATGTTTTAATGTGAGGACTGTTGAAGAAGAGACCTTAATAGAAACTCAAACTCACTGTTGAACGACGACACCTGATTTGATCTAGAATGTTCTAGTCATGGTTCCTTGTAAGCCAGCGTGACCGGGTCGTCGTGACCGGGTAGTCTTCACGCTGATTCTGGCAAATTAATACGCCTTTCGGGTCATCATCCAAAGGTGGGTCATGGTGGCAGAATAAAAAATAGATACATCTTCTCGAGAGATTGGTATGTGGAATGCATTTACCTAACAGACTGATATGGACAACATTCCTAATAATGAGGGTAAAGGTAGAGCCATATGAAATCCGTTAAATCTTTTTCCAAATTCCATTTAATTCTTTTCCAAATTCCGTTTTAACACTTTGGCTGCCTAAGGTTAAATTCATGATATACCATAGATTGCCAGCGCTATTTGTCTATGGAGAAAGTCCCCTTCTTTGCAGGGCTATAACTTTTTAAATTCTATTGCTACATTGCCATTATTAGGGCCCATTCAAAGTCCTATATGTATTGTTCATTGTGTAGCAACGTTAAACTTTTTCATTCACATATTCATAGTAAAGTATGGTCTAATGTATAAGTATGTTTTCATCTCTTTCTGCAGCTTTCTCCAGAACGTGATATATAGCCCCAAATGCATTATATTGATGATGAAATACAGTTTGATGGCAATCAGCGCGATATAAAAAAATTCCAACTAGACGTACTTCTAGAAGTTACTACACGTCATCTGATGTTAACCGGATGGGCGAGGGGGCGTTTATAATTCCGTGGGCAGCGTTATACCAATCATCTAATGTGGGTCAAATGTTGATAATAGCAGTTAGTATCGAAGACGGTAACGTTACACGCTGAAACTCACCCCAGTCTCCGCGCGCCGTTGGGCGATCATCGTCGAGTAGAAATCTTATCATTATGGGATATATTTTTACCCGGTCCATCTCCAGCTTGTATAATGGTATATACGTCCAAATCATGTTGTTTATCGAGTTATTGCCAATCGATCACCGTGTAGCGTGACGAGCCAGAGTCCCATGACCTATAGCGAGCGCCCGGAAGTACTACGGTCGTCTAGGCTCTAGGACAACCTCTATTCAACATCCTGTTTGGCGATTGCGCCGATCGGCCACCAGATGGCGCTCCTGAACCGCCAGAGAGCTCAGTGGGTCCTGCTGGTGGATCTCAGGCCAGTGGAGGGGACATATGAATCCGATCGCAGATTTTTGAAATATTGATATAAGGACGACATAACGCGTCCTCCGGCAACTTTAGCATGGCCAGCAAAGACGTCTAAAGACGGGTCCCGGCAGTCAAAGTGTTAATATTTCAGAATTCTGTATTTTGCTTTGTACGCTCATTTTACCATCAGAAATAGTGTCTAATAAGTGGGAATGAATAAATGTCCACAATTTAATAAGATATAACTCCATTTAATAGGGCTGTCTTAAATACTTCAAAGTTTTGAAGCTTCGTTCGATGGGCATGGGATTCGAATATGAAAATAAAATTTGATTATTAAAGAAAATAAAAAAATAAATGATATATATATATATATATATTTTTTTTTTGCAAAATCAACTCTGCCTCTCTTTGTTAACTACAACAAGCAATGCTGTTTGTTATTTAAGATGAGGTTGGACTCTGCACTGACAGATTTGTGTTCATTGTGCTGCTTTTATAAAGCCTCAAATGACGGCTTACAATATTTAATGAAAGCAAAGTGTTTTGTTTGTCTAAGATTTAAAAAGGTTTAAACTTTACAGCACTGACAAAGTTGAATAAAGTGCTGTACAAGTCCCACAACATAAAAAAAAGAAAATATTATTATTTTTTTTATTTTATTTTTTTTACAGTTGATTCCATTTTTATTGCTCAATTCCGCGATTCCATGAACGCGGATTTCATATGGCTCTAGGTAAAGGTTGTGTCACTGTGTTGTTGACATGCTGATGATGATAGCCAGAGGTGGTGATCTCTGCTCCAGTACTGGCCTGGTGCTGATGATAGCCAGAGGCTCTGATCTCTGCTTCAGTACTGGCCTGGTGCTGATGATAGCCAGAGGCTCTGATCTCTGCTCCAGTACTGACCTGGTGCTGATGATAGCCAGAGGCTCTGATCTCTGCTCCAGTACTGGCCTGGTGCTGATGATAGCCAGAGGCTCTGATCTCTGCTCCAGTACTGGCCTGGTGCTGATGATAGCCAGAGGCTCTGATCTCTGCTCCAGTCAGGGTTTCCGTTAGCCAGTAATTACCGTTTGTTTTCCGGCAAAATCTGTTGAAGTCCGACATATTTAAATCTCTCTGATGATTGTCCTGTGAAAATAATTCCCTCTTGTTTTTATTTGGTTACCAGGTAATGTACGTTGTTTTTGCCACTGAAACAGAAATCTAGCTCAAACAGAAGTCTCGTTCTGAAATCCCTTGAGGTGCGTGTGTGTGTTTACCTTGTGATGCAGCTGGATGTACGAGGTGTGTGTGTGTTTACCTTGGAAAAGCGGCTAGATGTACGAGGTGTGTGTGTGTGTTTACCTTGGAAAAGCGGCTAGATGTACGAGGTGTGTGTGTGTGTTTACCTTGCGATGCTGCTGGATTTGCAAGGTGTTTGTGCGCGAGTATTTGTGTGTGTGTGCGTGCATATGTGTGTGAACCAGGAAAACAAACCAGGACTGGAATAATGTTTTTTTGCATTTGTATACTGCTACCATAGCGTTATCTAAAATATAAAAACAATGGTTTGTGTTTGTACATTTCCAAATTCAACAACATGTTCGTTCATGGACATTTGATACGGACTGACATGCTTAAGTTGTGGCTAGCTGTTACATGGACCAAAATACTCTAGCCAGCCTGGTTCACCAAAATATTTTTTTTCTCAAGAAATCTGCCATTCAATGAGTGGAGACAGCGTGGAGGTAATGTAACGTTAATTATTAGAGCTGGTCTGGGATCAGCTCTAGTATTTAGCTGTGAGCTGGCTCTAGTATTTAGCTGTGAGCTGGTCTGGTGTCAGCTCTAGTATTTACATTTAGTCATTTAGCTGACGCTTTTATCCAAAGCGACTTACAAGTTCTGTACGACAGGTCATCAGGAAGGGTACAACTCTATCAGCTGAGTAACAATGTTCATCAAAGTGTTTTGCGTGTTACAGTGTAGGTTAGTTTATTAGGACAAGTGCATGACAGTACGGTTAGTTAGTGTTAGATATATATAGTCCCCCCCCCCCATTATTTCAGATACTGGTTGAAGAAGTGCGTCTTTGACCAGCTGTGAGCTGGTCTGGGGTCAGCTCTAGTATTTAGCTGTGAGCTGGTCTGAGGTCAGCTCTAGTATTTAGCTGTGAGCTGGTCTGGGGTCGGCTCTAGTATTTAGCTGTGAGCTGGTCTGAGGTCAGCTCTAGTATTTAGCTGTGAGCTGGTCTGGGGTCAGCTCTAGTATTTAGCTGTGAGCTGGTCTGAGGTCAGCTCTAGTATTTAGCTGTGAGCTGGTCTGGGGTCGGCTCTAGTATTTAGCTGTGAGCTGGTCTGGGGTCAGCTCTAGTATTTAGCTGTGAGCTGGTCTGAGGTCAGCTCTAGTATTTAGCTGTGAGCTGGTCTGGGGTCAGCTCTAGTATTTAGCTGTGAGCTGGTCTGGGGTCAGCTCTAGTATTTAGCTGTGAGCTGGTCTGAGGTCAGCTCTAGTATTTAGCTGTGAGCTGGTCTGGGGTCAGCTCTAGTATTTAGCTGTGAGCTGGTCTGGGATCAGCTCTAGTATTTAGTAAGGGTGTAACGATTCGACCCCACTTTGATTCGATTACGATTATTCAGGCAACGATTCAATGCATCATGAAATCTCTTCATTTGACCCCACTTCGATTCGATTACGATTCTTCAGGCAACGATTCAATATTCATTTGACCATGATTCGATTAGATGCAATTCGACCTTAGGATCGATGCATTGTTACACCCCTAGTATTTAGCTGTGAGCTGGTCTGGAGTCAGCTCAGTATTCCCAGGGCAGGGCAGTTTCATTGAAACACCTGAATTAAATTAAATTCTATTAAACAAAACATGCTCATTAGGATAAGATTTTTCTCTCTAAGAATTGAGATCACGATTCTTATTTTTTCAATAAAATCATTTATTGCACTCTTTCTTAAATTTAAACATAACATAATATGAAAGTGCTTGACTTAAACGTAAAAGTCTCTTGTAACATACAAAATAACTCAAGTCAGAATCGTCATTATTTAAAACAGTTAAGTAAAAAGTAAATAATTTTTTTAATAATAATCGTCATCATTTAGAAATGAGATCGCATAGGTCTATGAATCGAGATCGCGATTTTTTTTAGATTAATCGTGCAGCCCTAATGCTCATCTATCTATTTAACTAAAATGGAAGAACGAGAGAGAAAATCCTGTTGACATTGATGTGATGAGTAGGGATGGGAATTGATAAGATTTTATCGATACGATTCCATTATCGATTCCCTTATCGATTCCTGATAAATTTATAGTTTACATAAATAAATTGGAAATGCAACATAACTAAGCTGGTTAGAATACTTGTTTAGTTTAGGAATAAGGGGCAGGTAACTATAAGATTTATTCTTCTTCCTGCTCCTTTTGTCCATGGAATGATATTTATGATTGTGTAATGAAGAAACTCTGATTGTATGATTCCATGTGGCAAATTAAAACTCTGAACTGAACTGAACTGAATAACAACATGCAACTTGACATTTCTGATCGTCATTTATTGTTGAGCACCCACCAAAATGGTCGCAATTTCGAGCCCTTACAAATTTAGTGACTGCTCGGTGACACTCGTTCACCTTTTCCTGAGTCAGTTTACCCCACTGTGCTAGTGTGAAAGGATTTCCTGAGGTGCGCAAGAACCACTAGCTGCAGCCTCAGTCTATTGTGATAATCTAAAATGGATGAAATGGGAGAATATTTATACAGTCAAAGCATTCGTTTTCATTTAGGTTTTCCTAGTCAAGGAATCAAATAGTCTGCTATGGCTGCATGCGTGGCGCTAACGTTATTGTTTTTAAATGCGCAACTGTCGGAAAAACATGGCATCGATAAGAGGAATCGATAGTCACGGAGGCATGCGATTCCAGGAATCGGACAATTAGGAACCGGTTCCGGTTCTCGATTCCCATCAGTGATGAGTGGATTATGTTTTTATGGATTAAAGGGTAACCTGTGGACCCCGGGTTTAACAGCTCTCCTATTGGACTGATCCTTCTGAGCAAACCTCCCATTGGCCGACTATTTCAGTATAAGCCTGCCATTGGCTGAATATTTCCGTGTAAGCCTCCCATTGTAACCTCGTTCCCAGTTTTATCTCCTCCGTGAGATAAAGACTGGTAAAGCACTACGGCCGAAAGTGTGTATGGGCTAGAATTTCCGGTGTATGTACTTCCCCTGGAAGCTGCCTCCGAACGGACCAAACTTTTCCCGAATCTTGTCGGCAAACAAGCTAGAACGTCCCGGTCATGTAGTAAATTATTCAGGCAAAGCCGTTGCAGTGGCTTAAACGAGGAAATATTGTGCACTTCACACATTTCTATAATTGTTTTGTCGAAACCGGAAAGCCTGTAGCCTGTACTTCCGTTTACACACTTTAGGAGGCATAGCTTTACCAGCCTACTCCCATTGGCTGGATAAATAAAGGATAAATACAATTAAATTGGCAGACTATTTCAGTATAAACCTCTCATTGGCAGACTATTTCAGTATAAACATCTCATTGGCTGACTATTTCTGTATAAACCTCTCATTGGTTGACTATTTCTGTATACTGTAAGCCTTTACAGTTTTCAAAACAAATGTACATGCAACAGCCCAGAGCAGACAGAATGCTTTTCTAGGTCATAATGGCAGTGAGTTCTGTGAGACACAAGTTCTGTCAGACACAAGTTCTGTCAGACACGAGTTCTGTCAGACACGAGTTCTGTCAGACACGAGTTCTGTCAGACACGAGTTCTGTTAGACACGAGTTCTGTCAGACATTCAGATTCAGATAGTTTTATTTGCCATATATTCAACAAGTACAATGGGATTATTACTCTCAGTTTGCTCCACAGCATAAAGGAATAAAAAGCAACAATTAACAGAATAAAAAAGCAGGTATTTCCAGTATTTATATACAGTACAATTGAATAAACTGTATATAAAATATAAATATCTGAGTAAATATACGGTCAGTTCTGTCAGACACGTCTCCTGTGTGGAGAGACATCTTGCAGTGGGAGACTGAGCCTGTTGTAACACAACAACATGATGAATACCTTAACTCTGAAGGACTGGGGTTTGGGTTGAGGAAGCCTGTTTTTTTTTTTTTATATATATTTTTCCCCCTCCATTTTCCTCCGATTTTCTCCCATGCCAATTCTCAATCCCCTTCCTGGTCGCTGCGCACTTACCCCCCACAGTCAGATCATCTGGGAGAGTGGAGGCTATCACGTGCTTCCTCCGACACACGTCCAGCCAATCAACCGCTTCTTTTCACCTGGCAGCGCGGATCCTCCCTGAGAGGGTGTAGCGTGTGGAAGGATCACACTATCCCACTCAGGTCCTATCCGCGCTTAGCAGGCGCCCCGACCGAACTGTAGGAGTCGCTGTTTACAACGACCCGGACCCACCCCGCCAGCTTCTCCCACCCTCTAATACAGCCAATTGTATTAGTGTGAACGGCCAGCCAAGCTGGTGACAACCCCGGAGCTGTGAGCTGGATTCGAACAGGCGAATCCAGCTCACAGCTCCGGGGTTGGTGACGAACGCAATCTCCGCTACGCCACCTAACCGCCCTGAGGAAGCCTGTTGTAAAACAACATGATGAACACCTTAACTCTGAAGGACTGGGGTCCAGGTTGAGGACAACAACATGATGAACACCTTAACTCTGAAGGACTGGGGTCCAGGTTGAGGCTAGGTGTAGAAGAAAGAGAGGGAATCTGAGGGAGAGATTTGATAAGAGGACTTGTTAAGACTCTGAGCTTAAAGGGGAATGCCACACATTTTAAGAATTCACAAAATGTTCTTCCTGTGCCCCAGGACCGTTCAGTCAGTGTTTGTGAACATGTACCGCTCTCTCCTAAAGCTAGAAATCAGAGAGAGTACCCTCCAACCTGTGATGTCACTGGGATGTAAAATCTGGAGCTGCTCCAAAGAGAATGAATGAGACTCTGACATCATGAAGCCATGACATGTTTGTGTGAGTTCTCAACACCAACACGCGGTTTATATTCTGTTTCAGACCTTCTGGCAGTGCTAGAATATTAACCTCATCTGGATGTAATATCTCACACAAACATTTGAACCCTTTCACTACCACACTACTGCAGAAGGTTAACCTTTCACTACCACACTACAGACGGTGATGGTTAACCCTTTGTCGTGTGGCAGTGAAAGGGTTAAGACCTCATAAAGCCCTACTCATTGTCTGTGGACACTTGACATCCAGGTAACATCAGGTTCTCTCTGATCTCTAGCTTCCATTGAAATGGTAAATGGCTGCATTTATATAGCAGCTTTTATCCAAAACGCTTTACAATTTTGTTCCTCACATTTGACCCCTTCACTCACACATTCACACACCGACGGCAGAGGCAACCATGCAAGGTGACAACCTGCTCATCAGGAGCAATTAGGGGTTAAGTGTCTTGCTCAAGGACACTTCGACATGCTGCCCCGGAGGAGCGGGAATCGAACCGGGAACCTCCGGATTACCAGACGACTGTAACGTTCGGGAGACTATCCTCCTTAGTAGGCCTGCCGCAATAAGCAATAAATCGATTAATCGGCGCAATAATTAAAATGAATGCAATGATTTTGACGGGCGCAATTAATTGCTATTTGCGCGTTTGTTTTAATGAGGCGGAACCAGTACCCCTTGTCAGTCACTCTGTGTGGGGGGCCGCTGGCCTTACTACAGAGTACAGCACGGGAGCTCCGTGGGGCACTAGCAACGCCACATAGCTTAACTACATTTCTCAATAGTGTTGCTCCTTTTAACCAAGTAGTGTTCTTTGTAGTGTAGCTATTTTTAGACCCAAGTAGTTTCTCGCTACTGCCCGGAGAAACTGGACTGCTAAATAAAGATTAAAGATCTAGCGTTGATGCTATCAACATTAGCTAAATAGCTAACAAACGAAATACAACGTATAGCATAGCTAGCTACAACACAGAATAACGTTAATACAATTACATGCATCATTGTTTACAATGAACGGGTGGGGCTAGTCAAAGGACTGGACACGGGGACAAGTTAAACATGAATTAATTTATTATAACAGGTAGTTTCGAGTCGTGCCTACACACCACAGGGCTACTATTCTATTATATACGGCTTTGGCGCTTCCTCCTCATCGTTGATTGCCTGTAGTAGCTGCATCTAACGTTAGTAGCTAACGTTAAAACTAACCTAAAGTTAGTTGTTCACCAACAATCTCAACATTTGTTTTATCATTAGCTCAAAAACACAGAACCGGACGAGACAAGTTGTCCGCTCAATACGTTCTGCTAGGATAATAACAACAATACTTCCGCTCCGGACCGGTGGGTGGGTTTCAAAATAAAAGTCTAAAACACCGGAAAAGATGTTTATTTTGTACAGCGTTTTCCTCCACGAGTACTCGAGTACATCATGTGATCAATCGATCTGGATTATTTTTGCCCATCCCTAGTTTATCCTGTGCTGAAGTCTCCATTCCAATAGAGATAGTATATATTTTGGTGTTTATTTGATTATTGTTTCACTGCCTTTTTATTTATTACGTTTCCACAGTTTTTTCCTCATACTTTATTAACATTTTGTACATGGTACCGCAAGGTACATTAATAATAAATGTACATGTTAAAAGGATGATACAAAAAGCCAGACAGAGGGCTTGTTTCCAGTTTTAGTTTGTTTTATAATAAACAATCAAACTGAGCATTTTTTTATTTAGGATATTTAAAATATCTTCCAATGTTAAATAAAGGTTTATTGCACTTTGAAACGGCTTCCTTGCATTATTATGCTATTATTATATTAGTAAAAATAAATAAAAAGGTTAATTGAAAACTTTTGGGAAATACATTTCTCAAAAAAAAATCTCTCAAAACCGCAATAATATCGCTTATCGCAATATTTTCTGGGACAATTAATCGCCCAGCAAAATGTGTTATCGTGACAGGCCTACTCCTTAGGATAGTATCCCACTGTCTACCTGGGTCACTCCTGTTGTTATGGGTTCACCTTGTATGTCACCACTGATTGCTGTCATCACTAATTGTCTGTCACACCTGGGTGCTGTCATTGGTTGACAGACTGCTGTCACTCATTGACAGCGTGGAATGTTTAGTATGTGACCTATTTAACGTTTTGCTCTATCCTTTGTCCTTTGCTAGAGCTTCACCTAAACCTACGGACAAGATACAGCTGGAACAAGCACAGACATATTGTCTTTATCCCTGTACTTGCATTATACGCTTTTCCCTGATAATAAACAGTACAGCTGTTTTGGAAGAGTAAACATTTCTCCGTCTCGTTCTTCTTCTCGACAACTTGGAAGTCACTTACCCGTTCGTAACAGACGACTGCTCTACCTGCCGAGCCTGAGTCCCCCAATATAGATAGGAGATAATCCACAGACCCTGTTGTACACAGTTTAATTAGGAACTGAAGTACACCCTCCATAAGACAGACATTTCTATGGAAGACATCTCTACGTCAGACATCTCTACGTCAGACATCTCTATGGCAGAAATCTCTAAAGCAGACATCTCTAATGGAACACATCTCTAAGACAGACATCTCTATGGAACACATATCTAAAGCAGACATCTATATGGAACATATATCTAAGACAGACATCTCTATGGAACACATCTCTAAGGCAGACATCTCTACAGCAGACATCTCTATGGAACATATCTCTAAGACACATCCTCATGGAACACATGTCTCTATGGAACATGTGTAGTTCAGCAGGGGTCGGATCACATGATGAGAGTATGACTGAAGGCTGCTGGATGACTTTATGGTTCACGGCTGTTAAGTGGGTGGATAGGGTTGTTTCCTTTGACCCTCTTAACCAGGTCAAAGAACACATTCTTATTGGGGATGTAAAATTATCTATATGAAACCCAACACTGTCCATCTATGACGTTGCACTTAAAATGAACATTTACTTCAATGAATGTCTGTTTATTTGATCTATAACTTTAATTACATATAGCGTGGTCTGCATTCATATAGCACCTACTTACTGGATGATTCGGTCCCCTCACGTTATGTATAGCCTGCCCGTCACACTTCTACAAAGTATCAGACTGAATTGATTGATTGATTTTATTTGACATAATAAAATACAATACACAGGTGCATACAGTATAAAAATATATCAGGATAGCGCAAGAAAGTCCTTAGACTTATCTCCATTGCGGTCCCAGGATAAGGCAGGCAGAGCAAAAAGAGGGACATGCACAGTATGCTACTCCTACTACTTGACAACCTGGAGTCAATCACACACCTACTCAATGAATTAACCATAACAATTACAATAATAGGGCTGCAACTATTTTGGTAGTCGACTAATCTGTCGATAATTTTTTCAATTAGTCGACTAATCTAACGATTATTTCTGTCACACCCTCCATCTCTGCTTCCTGTGGGCGCTGCTCCTTTTCCGGGCTCTTAGCAGACTTCTTAGCTTAACATCCCAGGGAACTAATGGGATAACTGGGGATGTTGTTTGCTCCTGACAAGAGTCTCAAAGTCTGGGGTGATGGTAGACAAATCTGACAAAGCAACTCTGAGGTCATGCTCAATGTCCAATCTGTTCCTCTGCTTTGTCTTCAGCTGGACCAGAGCTGAAAAGCCACTTTCACAAAGATAGGTAGTAAAAAAAAAAATTTTTAATACGACGCATCAACGCAAAAATTCGGCATCGACGAGTTTTTATGATCGACGTCGTCGATTATGTCGACTAATCGTTGCAGCCCTATACAATAATAATATAAAAAATACATAAACAACACATCATCTTAACACTTTGACTGCCATGAAACGTGTTTTGACGTCATTGCTGGCCATGCTCAAGTTGCCGGGGGACGCTGTACAGCGTCCTTATATCAATATTTCAAAAATCTGCGATCGGATTCATATGTCCCCTCCGCTGGCCTGAGATCCACCAGCAGGACCCACTGAGCTCTCTGGCGGTTCAGGAGCGCCATCTGGTGGCCGATCGGCGCAATCGCTTTAACAGGAAGTGGCATAGAGGTTGTGCTACGTCCGTAGTACTTCCGGGTGCTCGCTATAGGTCCCGCGACTCTGGCTCGTCACGCTACACAGTGATCGATTGCCAATAACTCGATAAACAACATGATTTGGACGTATATACCATTATACAAGCTGGAGATGGACCGGGTAAATTTACATCCCATAATGATAAGATTTCAACTCTACGATGATCGTCCAACGGCGCGCGGAGACTGGGGTGAGTTTCAGCGTGTAACGTTACCGTCTTCGATACTAACTGCTATTATCAACATTTGACCCACATTAGATGATTGGTATAACGCTGCCCACGGAATTATAAACGGCCCCTAGCCCATCCGGTCAACATCAGATGACGTGTAGTAACTTCTAGAAGTACGTCTAGTTGTAATTTTTTATATCGCGCTGATTGCCATAAAACTGTATTGCATCATCAATATAATGTATTTGGGGCTATAGATCACGTTCTGGAGAAAGCTGCAGAAAGAGATGAAAACATACTTATACATTAGACCATACTTTACTATGAATATGTGAATGAAAAAGTTTAACGTTGCTACACAATGAACAATACATATAGGACTTTGAATGGGCCCTAATAATGGCAATGTAGCAATAGAATTTAAAAAGTTATAGCCCTGCAAAGAAGGGGACTTTCTCCATAGACAAATAGCGCTGGCAATCTATGGTATATCATGAATTTAACCTTAGGCAACCAAAGTGTTAATATCAGACTCAAAGCTACAGGCTACACTACCCTAAGTTGCTCAGCAACCATTTTTTCAGTTGGTTTTCAGACTGAATGCACATGAGAAAAGTCCATTTCCCCCTGAACACACTGAAGAAGATGATGATGTGAGTCACATTTCCCCCTGAACACACTGAAGAAGATGATGTGAGTCACATGGCCCCCTGAACACACTGAAGAAGAAGATGATGTGAGTCACATGGCCCCCTGAACACACTGAAGATGATGATGTGAGTCACATGGCCCCCTGAACACACTGAAGATGATGATGTGAGTCACATGGCCCCCTGAACACACTGAAGAAGAAGATGATGTGAGTCACATGGCCCCCTGAACACACTGAAGAAGAAGATGATGATGGCGCCGCCCCGACCGGCTGCCTCTCTGTTCGCTCCGTCGAGACTGTGTTTACTTTTGTTAATATTTATAGTTTTTAGAGTTTTGTGCGTACCAACTGTTGGTGCATTTAATGTATATGACCGTCAGTCACTCATAGACATTGGATTACGGGAAACTTACCAACTGGATTACTCGCTGGATCAGCTTTCCGAACCACACCAATGGCCTGAAGAAATCCTCCGGAGATTAGGACCAGACCCTTTGTTCCCAGAGCCCAGGAAAAGACGACGAGGAAAGAGGGCTGGGATCCGAAACAGGCTGAGATCCAGACGCCACCGTACACCACTTCCCAGTATATTGCTAGCCAATGTACAATCAATAGACAATAAACTGGATGACATCCGAGCAAGGATTCAATATCAAAGAGACGTTAGGGACTGCAATGTCCTTTGCTTCACCGAAACATGGCTCACACCGGAGGTTCCAGATCACGCAATTCAACCAGCGGATCACTTCTTTATCCATAGAAAGGATCGGACATCATCAGAGTCCGGTAAACAACGTGGAGGAGGTATTGCCTTCATGTTTAACAAAAATTGGAGTGATCCAACGAACGTGAAGGAATTATCCAACCACTGCTCCCCAGAACTGGAATATATAACCATCAAGTGTCGTCCTTTCTTCCTCCCGAGGGAGTTAACGGCGATCGTCCTGGTCGGAGTGTATATTCCACCGCAAGCCAGCAACAAGGTTGCGCTCTCCAGACTACACGACGAGGTAAATAGAATACAAGTGGCTAACGTTAACGCCGCCATTTTAGTACTGGGAGATTTCAATAGCGCCAATCTGAGAAAGGTATTGCCCGACTTCTATCAGCATGTGACTTGCAACACCAGAGGCGGTAACATCCTAGATCACTGTTACACGCAATTTAAAGGTGGCTACAAGGCTCATTCTGATAGTGGCTTTGGCAAGTCAGATCACGCATCCATTTTCCTTTCACCAAAGTACAGACAGAGAATTAAAAGTACTCCCGTAGTCTCGCGAGAGGTGCAGAAATGGGATCTGACGTCAGAAGAGACGATCCGGTCAGTGTTTCACCACACAGACTGGATTGTGTTCCGCGACACAGATAACATTAATGCCTACACGGAGACAGTGCTGGACTATGTCTGTACTAGGGTGAAAGAAACAATCCCCACTACCAAAATGAAAGTTTACCCAAATCAAAAACCCTGGGTAGACAAATCCGTCCGTGAAGCTCTGAGAGAGCGCACCAAAGCATACAATGACGGCCTAGTGGCAGGCAACATGAATGACCACAAGGTGGCGCGACACAACGTAAGGAGGACAGTGTCAGAGGCCAAACGGCGCTACAGGGATAAAATTGAACTCCAGTTTGAACAAGCTGACTCTAGAGCTATGTGGCAGGGGCTCAAAACGATGACAGACTACAAAGGCGCCTCCCTCAAACTGAACAGTGACATCTCCTTAGCAAACGACCTCAATACCTTCTATGCGAGGTTTGATGCTGGTAATAACAACACCAGCTCACAAGCCTCGGCAATGGGGGGGGGGGGGTCGGCTGCTGATGGAGGCGCAGTGTTCAGGGTAACAGAGCATGAGGTGAGGCGGACCTTTAAAAAAGTGAATATCAGGAAGGCAGCAGGTCCGGACGGCATCCCCGGCCGCGTCCTAAAAGTCTGTGCCGACCAACTGGCCCCAGTATTCACTGACATATTTAACCTGTCCTTAGAACAGGCTGTCATCCCCACCTGCCTGAAGAAGTCCACTATTATCCCTGTACCCAAAAAATCCAAGCCTGCTTGCCTCAACGACTACCGCCCTGTAGCTCTCACCTCCATAGCCATGAAGTGCTTTGAGAAGCTAGTAAAGGGCTACATCTGCTCCTCCCTCCCCATCAACATGGACCCCCTGCAATTTGCATACCGCCCCAACAGGTCCACGGAGGACGCCATATCCCATGTGCTGCACACAGCAGCATCACACCTGGACAAGAGGCAGGGGAACTATGTGAGAATGCTATTCATCGACTACAGCTCGGCATTCAATACCATAGTCCCCTCCATACTCATAGCCAAGCTCAGGGACCTGGGCTTGGGCTATGACCTCTGCCAGTGGGTCTTGGACTTCCTGACTGGCAGACCCCAGGTGGTGAGAGCAGGCAACTGCACCTCCTCATCCATCACCCTCAACATAGGGGCCCCCCAGGGCTGTGTTCTGAGTCCCCTCCTCTACTCCCTGTACACACACGACTGTGTGGCTCAGCGGAGTAGCAATACAATCGTCAAATTTGCTGACGACACAGTGGTGGTGGGCCTGATCTCTGCCAACGACGAGAGGGCCTACCTGGAAGAGGTCAAGGTCCTGGCGGGATGGTACCAGGAAAACAGCCTCTCCCTGAACGTCAGCAAAACAAAGGAGATGATTGTGGACTTCAGGAGGTCGGGGGTCAAGGACTACAGCCCCCTCAGCATCGACGGGGCACCGGTTGAGAGAGTCAACAGCTTCAAGTACCTCGGAGCCTACATATCCGAGGACTTGACATGGACCACACACATTAACAGTGTGGTGAAGAAGGCACGACAACGCCTCTACTTCCTCAGGCGCCTAAGGAAGTTCCAAGTCAGCCAGAAGATCCTTAAGAACTTCTACTCATGTACAATAGAGAGCATCTTGACCGGCAACATCACCTCCTGGTTTGGGAATAGCACTGCAAAAGACCAAAGCAGACTACAAAGAGTGACACGTTCAGCCGAACGCACAATTGGAGGGGGGCTCCCCACCCTCCAGAACATTTACTACAAGCGTTGCAAGGGCAAGGCTAAGAGAATCATTAAAGACTCCAGTCACCCGAACAACTGCCTCTTCGAACTGCTGCGGTCAGGCAAGCGATACAGGAGTCTCAAGGCGAGCACAGAAAGACTCAGAAGTAGCTTCTATCCCCAGGCCATCAGGCTGCTAAACGAACAATGAATGAACACTACACAACAACAACCACCAAACGCACATAGCACACACATCCACACGCACACACCCACTTTAAACAAACACACTGTAGCACCCACTCCACACACTTTATAGCACACACCCACTTTAAACAAACACACTGTAGCACCCACTCCCCACACTTTATATTTATGGATGAAGGATTGCACTACAACCCGTACACCTTACTGTAAATTGTACCTAAAATTGTACCTCATCCCATTTCTGCTTTGCACTAGATAGTACTGTACATTAGTACACTGCATAGTATTGTGTATTGTATATTATATGGTAACTCAGAACATTGTACATATGTCTATACCGAACACTGTGACCTCATTTTCTTCTTCTAAATTCATGCTATATTATGTTATTATGTTATTTGATACTATCTTGTCTAGCACAGTCTCTGGAGCGTAACAGTAAGAAGCATTTTGTATGAAAGTATTCTGTACTTCTGTATGACAACTATTAAAGAACTTGAACTTGAACTTGAAGATGATGTGAGTCACATGGCCCCCTGAACACACTGAAGAAGATGATGTGAGTCACATGGCCCCCTGAACACACTGAAGAAGATGATGTGAGTCACATGGCCCCCTGAACACACTGAAGAAGAAGATGATGTGAGTCACATGGCCCCCTGAACACACTGAAGATGATGATGTGAGTCACATGGCCCCCTGAACACACTGAAGAAGATGATGATGTGAGTCACATGGCCCCTGAACACACTGAAGAAGATGATGATGTGAGTCACATGGCCCCCTGAACACACTGAAGAAGATGATGATGTGAGTCACATGGCCCCCTGAACACACTGAAGAAGATGATGATGTGAGTCACATGGCCCCCTGAACACACTGAAGAAGATGATGATGTGAGTCACATGGCCCCCTGAACACACTGAAGAAGAAGATGATGTGAGTCACATGGCCCCCTGAACACACTGAAGAAGATGATGATGTGAGTCACATGGCCCCCTGAACACACTGAAGAAGAAGATGTGAGTCACATGGCCCCCTGAACACACTGAAGAAGAAGATGATGTGAGTCACATGGCCCCCTGAACACACTGAAGAAGATGATGATGTGAGTCACATGGCCCCCTGAACACACTGAAGAAGAAGATGTGAGTCACATGGCCCCCTGAACACACTGAAGAAGATGATGTGAGTCACATGGCCCCTGAACACACTGAAGAAGATGATGTGAGTCCGCTTAGTCCGCTGTGCTACCCGGCCGCCCTATCGTTTCTAATTTCTATCGTTAATGTTGGAATAAAGACGCAGAATTGCTTTGTCAGTATACTTCATACCAACAGCCATCAGACTGTACAACGCCTCACTACGCCTCACTGAGCACAGAGTAACAGTACAAATCCCTGTATATCTTCCTGTACATTTGACTGTATATTACTGTATATTTATGGACTGTATATTTTAGAATGTATATACATATTTTAAAATGTATATCTCTGACTAGTGTGTACTCTTATTCTTATTTTAGATTTTTTTTTATTATCTTTCTTCCCCTCTTTTTCCCGATTTTTCTCCCAACCCCCTTCCTGGTTGTTGCGTACTTTCCCCTACTGTTGGTCCGAGAGACCGGAGACTGTCACATGCTTTCCTCCGATGCATGTGCAGCCTGGCCGCGCAGGTTCTCACTGGGGAGAGTGTAGCGTGTGGGAGGCCGCACTATCTCTCCCTAGTTCCTACCCTTGCTGAGCAGGCGCCCCGACCGAACTGTAGGGGTCGCTGTCCACAACGCCCAGGACCCACCCTTCAGCTTTTCCACCCTCTAATACTGCCAATTTTATTAGTGCGAGAGGCCAGCCAAGCTGATAGCAACGCCGGGAGCTGGATTCGAACAGGCGAATCCAGCTTCTCCGGTGTTGGTGACGAACGCAATATCCGCTACGCCACCTGACCCCCCCCCTTATTTTAGATTTTTGACTACCTGAATGTTCATTGTGAGCGATCTGTGGTGCTGAATTTCCCTCGGGATCAATAAAGTACTTATATTCTATTCTATTCTATTTTACTTCATTCCCGACCCCGCGCACATGTGCTGGAATAACCAACAAACACGGAGGATCACAGAACGAAACCGTGATACAGAACAGCTGGTCTGTGATAGAAATCAAGCGCACCTCATCTCACTGCCTGTAGCAATACAAATGTCTCGATTTTTCAAGCAAACTCACAGAGCGTTATCTGCACTTGCATCGTGTCTGATAATCGACGGGTGTATTAGACCCATAGCTATATTTTAAGATATATTTTATGGACTCGCAAATCTCACAGTCCCCCCATTGACTTGGAGCGGTGGCGCGCTAGCGCCATCTCGTGGATTAAGCGGAGGCGCTGAATGAGTTAAGAGCGGTTTTGAATGTGGGTAGGGATTCACATCTTTTTACGGCTGTGGGTAGGGCGTTCCACATTGTTGTAGCATAATTGCGAAACGTGTTTAGTCCCTCGTTTGTGCCAAATCTGGGTTTAACATGATTTGTGGAGCTCCCTCTGGTGTTGTGGGCGTGGTATTCACTGACCTTTTGGAAGTATTTCGACATGTACATGGGTACCTGAGTGGTGTAGTGTATCTTGTAGACCAGGCCCATTGCAAGTTGCTGTACTCTGTCGTCTACTCTAAGCCATCCTAGGTAGTCAAAGTGGGCAGGGGTGAGGTGGGTTTTAGGAGTAAGGTCAAGTAGTAGTCTGACCAGTTTGTTTTGTGATGTTTGTAATCTTGTTTTTAGCGCCTTTGAGGTGCTTTGGTACCATGAGGTGCAAGCATAGTCGTAGTACCCTTGAATGGTGGAGTGGGATGTTCTGAAGCCAGATTGGAATTCGTAGATTAGATTTTCTTCCGCAAGGTACTTTTCGACCTGTAAAACAGGCCTGTTGACAGGCAGCACTGTGACTGAATGATTTGGAAAACATATCTAATTGCAATTATTTTTATTGATATTGCAATTGTGATATGAGTCATGACATTAGAGGTCATTATTGTCCTTTTCATTGAAATACATTAAAATGTTTGCTGTGATTATTATGCTGTTTTGTCTGTAGAATATGTGGGCGACTGGTAATCCTGAGGTTCCCGTGTTGAAGTGTCCTTGAGCAAGACATTTAACCCCTAACTGCTCCTGATGAGCAGGTTGGCACCTTGCATGGTTGCCTCCGCCATCGGTGTGTGAATGTTTGGGTGAATGGGTCAAATGTGAGGAACAAATTGTAAACAAAGCACTATATAAATGCAGCCATTTACCATTTTATATGATTTGTAGGCCAGGATATTTTTGCAGCACCTTAATACTTCATTTGGAATGGTATTCGGACACACATTTGCCTTTTAATTTGGATATTGCACTAGGCCATACTGCGATTTAGATACAATTTGGATGAATTGTTCAGCTTTGACTGTGACATAATGAATATCTGGACATCTTGGTGTGTCAGATAGGATTCATATTACAGAACAGCAGAGGTATTGGTGTGTCGGATAGTATTCATACTACAGAACAGAGCAGTCTTCATACTCCTCTGTCTCCATGTACAACATAATCTACTGCCACAAAAATTAAGAACTAATTATCTCCTCCTCTCCTCCTCCTCTCCTCTCCTCTCCTCTCCTCTCCTCTCCTCTCCTCTCCTCTCCTCTCCTCTCCTCTCCTCACTTCTCCTCTCATTCTCCTCTCCTCTCCTCTCCTCTCCTCTCCTCTCCTCTCCTCTGCTCTCCTCTGCTCGCCTCTGCTCGCCTCCATCTCCTCTCCTCTCCTCTCCTCTGCTCTCCTCTGCTCGCCTCCATCTCCTCTCCTCTCCTCTCCTCTCCTCTCCTCTCCTCTCCTCTCCTCTCCTCTCCCGTCCTCTCCTCTCCTCTCCTCTCCCCTCCTCTCCTCTCCTCTCCTCTCCTCTCTCCTCTCCTCCTCTCCTCTCCTCTCCTCTCCTCTCTCCTCCCTTCCCCTCTCCTCTCCTCTCCTCTCCTCTCCTCTCCTCTCCTCTCCTCTCCTCTCCTCTCCTCTCCTCTCCTCTCTTCTCTTCCTCTTACAGGAGTACATCATCCGTGTTCAGAGAGGCATGTCGTCAGAAAACAGTTGCCAGGTAAATAATAAACCAATAAGAACCTTTTTTTACTCATGAGAACACACGGTTTCCCTGCTTCTCTTCTGTTACACTTTGTGACCTGCTATTGTAGGCTACCTTACTTTTCACCTCTATCTGCGTTTCTCTTGGCCTTCTTTATAGGCTTTTCTGACCAGCCGTTCTCTTCTGCCCCGTCGTCAGATGGATATATGCCAGGTGCCCAGACCCTCTGGGGGTTAGGTTTTAACTAGGGATGGGACTTTATCGCATTAATTGCGATTAATTAACTACAGAAAGAATTAAACGTTGCCTTGTATGCATTTAATTGCATTATGATTTTTCTTTATTGTGTAAGAATGTTACCTTTCAAAGGAGACCAGAGACTCATGCATGTGCTATAAGTATAAAGTATAATAAATCGCAAATTTAGAAATTGAGATCAATCAAGATTATTTTTTTTATTATTGTCATCTGTTCTGGAATGTACTTGAAAGTACTGCGTTTTACTTTTACCTCTACCTCGATAGTGCTTGCGTTTACAAAAGGTCCTTTGCGCTATATATATATATATATATATTAGAGCTGGGCATAGATTACTTTTTTTTATCTAGATTAATCTACCTGCAATCCTGGAATTAATCTAGATTAATCTAGATTAAAATGGCTCAAAAAAAATAAGTCTGCCGAAGGCATTCAAAATATGTGTGTTCTACCCAAATAATGACCAGAAGTAAGTCCTTACTTTTTCTTTCCTCCTTATGTTTCTCAGGCCAGGTGGCCCATTACACCATGAGCCCATCTCCCGTTTCCAAAATGCATTACAGACTGTTTGAAAAAGCTGTTTTGCTATGATAATTGGTAATGAAATATCAAAATAATGTTCAATAAGATGTACTTGTGTTTAATAAATTGTTTTATTCAGAAGTTAACACAAATAAATAATATTACCAGTACAGAACAGTACAGTATCTAGCACACTCTCAGGAGCAAAACAGAAAGAAGCAAACTTTCAAACTTGAACTATGTGACGTGGCTAGCCCCTTCCGTGACTGCGATGTGCAAGCCAGGGGCTGGCTTTTTAATATGCATATGCAGATGTTTCAATGCTGCCGGGCCATTACGTGAGCTAACATGCTAACTCGCTAAGCTAACATGGTAAACAAAGGTCCCGAGTCGGCGACGGACTTCTCTTGCATTGCGCAGATTCAGACGTCCTCATCGCCGAATTGTGTTATATCCTGAGGACTTCTTACACCTGTATAACAATGATTACCGGACCACTACTTTAGTTATTATTATTCAGACTACAGCTCATGTACATACGTGCAATCACTTCCGGGTAACACAGCACTACGGCAAGTATTTAAGGACAATACATCACACTCCCAGACACAACTTTGAGAATTAGATTAATGGCGTCAATTATATTATCGCGCGATACTAGTCTTGCGTTAACGCAGCACGTTAACGGCCCAGCATTATATATATATATATATAATTCCTAAAATTGCTGCACTTTGTTTAAAATTGCATTGATCTGTTGGTCTGTGTAGTAGCTAATACAGGATTTTGCTGCTTAAACGTATGTATAATGTATATTCATTGATTCACTCGTATACCAAAATCCATTTGAATTGAAACATTTAGCTTTTTGCATCAAATATTGA
The DNA here is from genome assembly GCF_963971535.1 of Notolepis coatsorum. NCBI lineage: Eukaryota > Metazoa > Chordata > Actinopteri > Aulopiformes > Paralepididae > Notolepis > Notolepis coatsorum. Next base: position 176,074,924 of record NC_140170.1, on the reverse strand, counting down.
TATGTGATTAAAATGTGATTAATTTCGATTAATTAACTATAAAGACTTGAATTAATTAGATAAAATGTTAGGTTTACTTTTAACCCATCCTGAGGACCCCGAGCCCTCTGAGGGTTAGGTTTTAACCCATCCTGCCAGGGTCTTCTTCCCCAGTGTTTTAGTCTCATCTCCTTTTCTGGTCCTGTCAGGGCCGCCAACATTGGTTAGAGCTACACTCTCGCTTCGCCTATTAGTCCAATAGGTGAAAAATGCGGAATCCGCATGACATAATGATAGTAATGAAGTATAACTCTAGTTATATGAATGCGGGCAATGTATCTTTCTTTTCTTCACTGTTGTCCTGGGTTTCTGAAAGGAACTATGGAAGGGAGAATGTACGCTACAGCCCCTGCTTATACACTAACTGGGAGGGGGGGGGGGGGGCGTAGCCCTGGCATGCTCACGTGCACAGCGCAGTCCAATAGGCGAAGCAAGATGCTTTGCCTGCATTCATATACCTAAGGTTATACTTCATAACTTAATTATTGATTTACTTTGTGTACAAAAATGTAATCTGTAAAAAGTAATGATTACTTAATCACAGATTACTTTTTAGATTACTTTTGATTGGTCATGTATCTAATAATTACATAGTCATGTAATGTAAAAAAAAAATTGATTGAGTTTGTTGATATTTCAGGTGATTCGGAGGTACAGTGACTTTGACATGCTGAACAACAGCCTGCTGGTGAGTCCAACCCTTTTCACTCCCTTTACAGCTCACTGTTTTCTTACATCTCACTGTTTTCTTACAGCTCACTGTTTTCTTACAGCTCACTGTATTCTTACATCTCACTGTTTTCTTACAGCTCACTGTATTCTTACATCTCACTGTTTTCTTACAGCTCACTGTATTCATACATCTCACTCAATCAATCAATCAATCAATCAATCAAATGTATATAGCACGTTTAAACATGACGCTTGTCAACCAAAGTGCTTCACATAGCTAAGCTAAGTAAAAAGAAAAGTATAAAATAAACTGAAAAATTTAATAAAATCAACGGATAGACAAAGGAAAAACAGAACAACACGTCAACAAGTACGGCAAGAGTCAGAGTGAGTCAGGGAAGGCCAGGCAATATAGGTGGGTTTTGAGTTTTGATTTAAAAGACTCGATGGAGGGGGCAGATTTAAACTCCATTATAGCTCACTGTTTTCTTACTGTTTTCTTACAGCTCACTGTTTTCTCACTGTTTTCTTACAGCTCACTGTTTTCTTACACAGTGCAAACAATATAATTAACTGAATATAAAAATACGAGAAAAAGACACAGGTGCAGATGATGGTCTGTATGCCCTATCGCTCATAATATACATTACATAAATATAGGGAAACAATTTAAAAGAGCAGTGGTTCCCAAACTGTGGGGGTCCTGGGCAAACTGGGGGGGGGGGGGGGGGGGGGGGGGGGGAAACTGTACATAGGAGGGGGGGGGGGGGGGGGGGGGGGGGGGGGGTTGGGTGACACATGTGTTCAGTTTGGATAAATTAATGGGCCTTTAACTCTTGTTAATATCCTGTTCTGATTCTAATGACTGGTCTTCACAGGGTCTTGATGTTGTAACAGAATACCCAGAAGGCATTGTGCCTGTGTTGACAGGAAGTGGCTACTGAAGCTGCTGAGGTTTCACCAGCTAATTTCCTGTGTGTGACACAGTCACTGACCTCAACAGTTCCTCCTGTCAACTCTTTCTCTCTCCCTCTCCCTCTCCCCTCTCCCTCTCCCTCTCCTCTCCCTCTCCCTCTCCCTCTCCCTCTCCCTCTCCCTCTCTCTCTCTCTCTCCCTCTCTCTCCCTCCTGTTAAACTCTCTATGTCTCTGCAGATCTCTGGCATCAGCCTGCCTCTTCCTCCTAAAAAGCTGATTGGTAATATGGACAGAGAGTTTATCGCTGAGCGACAGAGAGGACTACAGGCCTACCTGGACTCCATTACCCAACACCACCTACTCTCCAGCTCCGAACTGGTCAAGAAGTTCCTGGACCCCAACAACTATTCAGCCAACTACACAGGTCAGTAGACCTCGTGGTTCTGATTCACTGAAGCCCCTTTCAGACATGCGCTGGGCTCTTGGCCATAACTGCACATTAATCAGTCTGCGAATGCAATCATTCAAATAAACCTCTGCTGGAGTTTACCCTCTCAACACCCAAGTCCCACGTCTCAGTAATGACACACTGAGCCCATGTCCGAACACAAGCAGATCATTGTTCGCAGTATTCAGACAGCGAGTGAGTGAGTGAGTGTATTGATTAATATAGACCAACCATGCTCCGTACACAACCATGTTGTGTAATATAGACTAACCATGTTCCATAGACAACCATGTTGTGTAATATAGACTAATTTGCATACAGGCCAAACAGGTCCACTGATGATGCGGTCTCCCAGGTACTACACAGCACCCTCTCTCACCTAGACTGCCAGAAGGGGCGCTATGTGAGACTTTTGTTCATTGACTACAGCTCAGCGTTCAACACCATACTCCCCACCAGACTGGTGGACAAGCTGATCAATCTGGGTCTGAGCTCCGCTCTGAGCGCCTGGATCCTGGACTTTCTGAGTGAAAGGCCTCAGGCGGTCAGGGTGGGGGGGTCAGACCTCCAACACCATCACCCTGAGTATTGGGTCCCCCCAGGGCTGTGTTCTGAGCCCCCTGCTGTACTCACTCTACACACATGACTGTGTGGCCATGTTCAGCTCCAACTCCATAGTGAAGTTTGCGGACGACACAGTGGTGGTGGGGCTGATCTCTGACAACGACGAGAAGGCCTACCGGGAGGAGGTTGATGCACTGGCACGCTGGTGTCAGGACAACAGCCTGCTCCTGAACATTGGTAAAACCAAGGAGCTGATCGTGGATTTGAGGAGAAGACAGCAGGGGACACACACACCACTGAGGATAAACGGGGCTACCGTGGACAGGGTGAGCAGCTTTAAGTACCTGGGGGTCCACATCTCAGAAGACCTGACATGGACAACACACATAGACTCAGTCGTAAAGAAGGCGAAGCAGCGCCTCTACCACCTGAGCTAGGGCTGGGCGATATGGCCAAAAACGTTATCGCAATAAAATTATAAAATTATTTTCATATAACTCGATATCGATAATTATCGTCGATATAATGTCTGTCAAGTTTAATTAACTTCTTATGCCCGGCGGCGATGGACGGGCTATTAATAGCATAGATATATATAATAGACTTGTTTTGCTGCTGCAAATGTTGATGTCGTCATCAGTCCGCGCACGTTAGCAGTTAGCCGACAAGCGGAGTATCTCATGACAATGTACTAAATATTACCCTAAAATACTCTCTTCCGCCCCAATATATTGAAACGACGTCCACTGTATACCCCACACTACTATAAACGTGGCCTCAGAATTCACGCCACACACATACTCGGCACGTAAATATATAAAATAGCGCTGTGCAAGCTAGTTATCCTAGCCAGCCTTGTTGACTACTAGAGTCCTACCTCTCTACCCAGAGGTGCACCGCGGTCTCCCTCACTGTCGGCCATCTCCTTCACTGATTGGTTGTTAGTGCGTGTGCTCATATCCAAGCTTGGAAAATCGATATATCGAAACTTTGCGACCACGTTTCATGTTTATTTCGAGGAAATAATTTATCGCGATAGTTATCGTTATCGTTTTTATCGCCCAGCCCTAACCTGAGCCAGTTAAGGAAGTTCAGAGTATCGCGGAAGATACTCCAGTCCTTCTACTCCGGAGCTGTAGAGAGCATCTTGACTGGAAACATCACTGCCTGGTATGGAAACAGCAAGGCACAGGACAAGAAGGCCCTACAGAGAGTGGTGCGCTCAGCTGAGCGTACTACGGGTATTGCACTACCACCCCTGCAGGTTCTATACAACAAGAGGTGCAAATCCAGAGCCTGCAGAATAATGAAAGACCCTCACCGCCCCAACAACAGCCTGTTCATGCTGCTGTGGTCAGGCAAACGCCTGCGAACACCAGCAACTAGGACAGAGAGACTTCGGCTCAGCCTCTTCCCCCAGGCCATCAGAGCCTTGAACACTGAACTCTCCACACATGAGCACACACACACTGTAACGCTCACACACTAACAGTCACTTTAGCATGAACACACACACACACATGCTGCACACGATCACACTCAACGGTCACTTTACACAATGAAAAGGTCACTTTAAAAACAAGAACGGGAGTGGTTCTTGTATAGTAAATAGACGGATATAGCAAGATAGCATAAGGACACATAGTATAACTGTAGATTGTATAGTATAGCATTGTATAGTAGTGTACATAAGACCCAGTGCCTCATCCGTAGCTAACATTGTATTGCACTATCGCAGGACCTTAGCATGTCTTTTACCATGCTTTTGTAAACTTTATGTACATTATATCTGTTATGTCTTATTCTTATTACTTGTATTATTGCACAAATGTCTTATTCTTATTCCTATTCTTATTACTTGTATTATTGCACAATCGCTGCGGGCATGACCTCCCGCATTTCACTGTATGCTTGTATGCCGTGACAAATAAAACTCTTGACTTGACTTGACTTAACCATGTTCCTTGTGTAATATAGACTAACCATGTTCCGTACACAACCATGTTTATTAATATAGATTATTACATGGCGTTTTCACATTCGCCGAAATGCTTGCTTGTGATTGGTCAATAGCGCGCGTCAGAGGTCCGATATTACCCGATAACGGACCTCTGTGGAACAATAATGACCGCTGTGCGCAGCTGTTCGCAATCAAGCCCACTGACATCAGTTCAATCAGACACTGCCGGCTGCTGGGGAAGCTGCCAGCGATGACAGGGCGGAGCAACGAGCGGAGCCAGAACCAGTGTTGCGAGTCGATGTAAAATGAATTAGGTATATTGTTAGTAAGTTAGCCATGTAATAAGTGGGATAATGTATAGCTATACTCGATCATTGTCGCAAAATAGTTGACCTTCACTGACGTTTAAAACACCTCGCCGAGGCGGCTCGGTATTTTAAACTCTGTGTCGGTCAATTATTTTGCAACAATGACCTCGTAGCTATACATTATCCCTTACCTAACCATGTTCCATACACAACCATGTTGTGTAATATAGACTAACCATGTTGTGTACAGCCAGTCTGTCCTGGTGTTGGAGGCAGCACGGTGGGTTGCTAGTGAGGCTTAGACTGCATCAATAACATGTATTCATTCTTAAATTGGGTGAAGGTCTCCTTTTAAAGCTTGAAGATCAGAACTAATCCATACATTCCAGCTTGACCTCCTTCTTGGTCTCTTCTCAGGACAAACAAGCACCTGAGCTCAACATGGAATTCAGTGGAATTCAAGTGTTTCTGAATCTCAGAATTCCTCCTTTGATGGCTTCCTTTTCCTGTATGCTTCTCATTCTACATTCACAGCACGTTAAACTACATTCACAGCACGTTAAACTACATTCACAGCACGTTAAAGCACATTAAACTACATTCACAGACAGAACATTAAACTACATTCACAGACAGAACATTAAACTACATTCACACTACAGACAGAACTTTAAACTACATTCACAGCATGTTAAACTACATTCACAGCACGTTAAACTACTTTCACAGCACATTCAACTACATTCACAGACAGAACATTAAACTACATTCACAGATGGAACGTTAAACTACATTCACAGACAGAACATTAAACTACATTCACAGCACGTTAAACTACATTCACACACAGAACGTTAAACTACATCCACAGCACATTAAACTACATTCACAGCATGTTAAACTACATTCACAAACAACATTAAACTACATCCACAGACATTAAACTACATTCACAGACAGAACATTAAACTACATTCACAGCACGTTAAACTACATTCACAGCACGTTAAAGCACATTAAACTACATTCACAGACGGAACATAAAACTACATTCACAGACAGAACATTAAACACATTCACACTACAGACAGAACTTTAAACTACATTCACAGCATGTTAAACTACATTCACAGCACGTTAAACTACATTCACAGCACATTAAACTACATTCACAGAACATTAAACTACATTCACAGCACGTTAAACTACATTCACAGAACATTAAATTACATTCACAGACAGAACGTTAAACTACATGCACAGCACATTAAACTACATTCACAGCACGTTAAACTACATTCACAGAACATTAAACTACATTCACAGCACGTTAAACTACATTCACAGAACATTAAACTACATTCACAGACAGAACGTTAAACTACATGCACAGCACATTAAACTATATTCACAGCACGTTAAACTACATTCACAGAACATTAAACTACATTCACAGCACGTTAAACTACATTCACAGAACATTAAACTACATTCACAGACAGAACGTTAAACTACATGCACAGCACATTAAACTACATTCACAGCACGTTAAACTAATAGAGGACTCAACACGTCTAATAGGGTTCTGATGCAGGCGTGTTGAGTCCTCTAATTGACTTTGCCTCTCTTTTCTTCTAACAGGACCAACACAATACAGCAGTCAACACAATACAGCTATTACTATTATTATTATTAATTTATTTTGAAAAGATGGATCTCGGGACCTCTCCTCTGATGGCTGAGAGGATGAGATGATGATCACCTTGTGACTCAAGTTGTAGTGCGAACACACACACACACACACACACACACACACACACACACACACACACACACACACACACACACACACACACACACACACACACACACACACACACACACACACACACACACACACACACACATAGACTTCCACCTTTTAAAGACAAAGACCCATTTCAAGTAGGTACCAAACCGTACCAAGGATTAAAAACCAAATACTAAGGCTGTCAGTTTTGATAGAACACACTCCCTCTCTCCCTTCACTCAGCAGGAAGTGATAGAACCCACTCCCTCTCTCCCTTCACTCAGGACAGAAGTGATAGAACCCACTCCCTCTCTCCCTTCACTCAGGACAGAAGTGATAGAACCCACTCCCTCTCTCCCTTCACTCAGGAGGAAGTGATAGAACCCACTCCCTCTCTCCCTTCACTCAGGACAGAAGTGATAGAACCCACTCCCTCTCTCCCTTCACTCAGGACAGAAGTGATAGAACCCACTCCCTCTCTCCCTTCACTCAGGACAGAAGTGATAGAACCCACTCCCTCTCTCCCTTCACTCAGGACAGAAGTGATAGAACCCACTCCCTCTCTCCCTTCTCTCAGCAGGAAGTGATAGAACCCACTCCCTCTCTCCCTTCTCTCAGCAGGAAGTGATGGAACCCACTCCCTCTCTCCCTTCTCTCAGCAGGAAGTGATAGAACCCACTCCCTCTCCCTTCTCTCAGCAGGAAGTGATAGAACCCACTCCCTCTCTCCCTTCTCTCAGCAGGAAGTGATGGAACCCACTCCCTCTCTCCCTTCTCTCAGCAGGAAGTGATAGAACCCACTCCCTCTCTCCCTTCACGAATGACGTTTATCCAGTTTAAAGAAGAAACCGCAGGGCTCTTTCTCTAACCTACTCTTTGTCTTCTTGTCTCCAGAGATCGCCCTCCAACAGGTGTCCATGTTCTTCAGATCAGACCCCAAGTGGGAGGTTGTGGAACCCCTGAAAGACATTGGTAAGTTTAGTGGAATGACCCTTAAATAAATACATTGGTAAGTTTAGTGGACTGACCCTTAAATAAATACATTGGTACGTTTAGTGGACTGACCCTTAAATAAATACATTGGTACGCTTAGTGGACTGACCCTTAAATAAATACATTGGTACGTTTAGTGGACTGACCCTTAAATAAATACATTGGTACGCTTAGTGGACTGACCCTTAAATAAATACATTGGTACGTTTAGTGGAATGACCCTTAAATAAATACATTGCTAAGTTTAGAGGAATCATCTTTAAATAAATACATTAGTAAGTTTAGAGGAATCATCTTTTAAATAAAGTCATTGGTAATTTAGAGGAATAAACCTTAAACAAATACTTTGGTAAGTTTTGTGAAATAACCCTTGCATACATACATTGGTAAATTTAGAGGAATACCCCTTAAATAAACAATTTGTAAGTGTAGTGGAATAACCCTTATATAAATACATTGGTAAGTTTAGTGAATTGTCATTCAAATGAAGACATAAGGATTTGGCGGAATTACCCTTAGTAGTAAATTAAATACATCTTAATTAAAGACTTAAAGAAAATCTGATGCTCGCTCTTAAGCAAACATGGTTAACTTTCTCTGACATATTGTTTTAAATTCAAGTTATTTTGAAATAGACTGCATATAAAGCTCAGGTTAAACTGGAATGTGGAGGTACTGTCTGGAACATCTGCTCCTGGAGTTTCTAATGAGTTAATGTCTCTTGTTGCCAGGTTGGAGGATCAGAAAGAAGTATTTTTTAATCAAAAACAGAGATCTGCCCAAAGAGAGGCAGGTGCTGAGCTGGGTGAGTAGAGGCTTGATCTGAGACCTAATATATTTCTGTTTGCTTTCACTTGATAACAAAGTGTAGGTAAACATTCTTCAAATGTATCCTGTTTCATCAAATGTATAAAATACACATCACTAAATCACATTGCATGTGTGCACGACGAAGTATAATAGTGATGATCTATCGTTGATTTCAGGAAGATCCGATAATCAGGCGAAAAATTACAACGTGTTTATTGAATTACACAAAAACGCTGTTTTCGTGTCTTTTCCCTGGAATTGCTCAGAAGCGGCCGGACTATGTTCATATTCAAAATGGTATAAAACGGAAATGTATGGATGAAATTTCAGTTTTTTGCACGTTTTGCTGTCATCTCCAAAGTCGGACAAGATGATTGATATCAGCCTAGCTTAGCACAAGGACTGGAAGCAGTATGGAGCAGCTAACCTAGCTTAGCACAAGGACTGGAAGCAGTATGGAGCAGCTAACCTAGCTTAGCACAAGGACTGGAAGCAGTATGGAGCAGCTAACCTAGCTTAGTACAAGGACTGGAAGCAGTATGGAGCAGCTAGCCTAGCTTAGTACAAGGACTGGAAGCAGTATGGAGCAGCTAACCTAGCTTAGTACAAGGACTGGAAGCAGTATGGAGCAGCTAACCTAGCTTAGTACAAGGACTGGAAGCAGTAGGGAGCAGCTAACCTAGCTTAGTACAAGGACTGGAAGCAGTATGGAGCAGCTAACCTAGCTTAGTACAAGGACTGGAAGCAGTAGGGACCAGCTAGCCTAGCTTAGTACAAGGACTGGAAGCAGTAGGGACCAGCTAGCCTAGCTTAGTACAAGGACTGGAAGCAGTAGGGACCAGCTAGCCTAGCTTAGTACAAGGACTGGAAGCAGTATGGAGCAGCTAACCTAGCTTAGTACAAGGACTGGAAGTGGTAGGGAGCAGTTAGCCTAGCTTAGCACAAGGACTGGAAGCGGTAGGGAGCAGCTAGCCAAGCTTAGCACAAGGACTGGAAGCGGTAGGGAGCAGCTAGCCAAGCTTAGCACAAGGACTGGAAGCGGTAGGGAGCAGCTAACCTAGCTTAGTACAAGGACTGGAAGCAGTATGGAGCAGCTAGCCAAACTTAGCACAAGGACTGGAAGCAGTATGGAGCAGCTAACCTAGCTTAGTACAAGGACTGGAAGCAGTATGGAGCAGCTAGCCAAACTTAGCACAAGGACTGGAAGCAGTATGGAGCAGCTAGCCAAGCTTAGCACAAGGACTGGAAGCGGTAGGGAGCAGCTAGCCTAGCGGTCAAAAGTGAAAAAAAATGCAACTCCAAAACTGACACACAGAGATGAAATTTATATCAATCTTGTATTTCCAAAAGTTTGGAGTGTTAATGCGTTGATTTTGAAAACCTTAAAGGAACACCACAAAAACATATAATAATATCCCCAGATTACAATCTGTCTTCAGGTTGAGCATTTTAGAGTTATTGGAATGTGTGATGTAATCATGATGTTACATATTCCTAGAATTAGAAGAAGAGGACGGGTCAGTGTCGTCATAGAAAATGGCTTCCTGTTACCACTGAGAGACGAATCACATAATAAGTAGCGTTGTCTCCCAGTTAGAATAACCTTCATGAGAACCTTCTCTTCTTATTATTCTAGATATACTCCAGGAAATATTCAAAACAAAATGATATATATACAGAGAGCTCGGCTGTATCGCTTGGTTTAAATTGACTGTGTATGCTAGCTTGGTTTAAATTGACTGTGTATGCTAGCTTGGTTTAAATTGACTGTGTATGCTAGCTTGGTTTAAATTTACTATGTATGCTAGCTTGGTTTAAATTTACTATGTATGCTAGCTTGCTTTAAATTGACTGTATGCTAGCTTGCTTTGTTGCTGGGTTCAACAAATCATGTTAAACCCAGATTCGGCTCAAACAAGGGACTAAACACGTTTCGCAATTATGCCACATCAATGTGGAACGCCCTACCCAAAGCTGTAAAGGAATGTGAATCCCTACCCACATTCAAAACCGCTCTTAAAGAGCACCTACGGGAGGCTGCAATTCGAAACTGGCCACCATAAATGTCCAAACCCCCCACCCCCTCCTAATAGACAGTCTCCTCCCCACCGTATGTATATATTCTCTCCCCACCGTATGTATATTTCTCTCCCACCCACCCACCCCCTCCTAATGTACAGTCTCCTCCCCATCATATGTATTCTCTGTTAGGATCTATGGGTAACAGTACTGTATATTTGCATATCGTATATGTCACAAATGTAACAGTATTATATACCTGTATGTCCCTATGCCATAAATGTCATGATGTCATGTATGTTGTGTATGTCATAAATGTCACTATGAATTGAAAATGGGGGACCCTGATGTAAACAAGACAAACGTCTTTCTCTGGTCTGCATCCCCTTAACAATTGTGTGTATTGAGCCGTACTGTATTGTACCCATTCTGCAATCTGTTAAATAAAGTTTTCATTCATTCATGCTTTAAATTGACTATGTATGCTAGCTTGGATTAAATTGACTGTGTATGCTAGCTTGCTTTAAATTGACTGTATGCTAGCTTGCTTTAAATTGACTATGTATGCTAGCTTGCTTTAAATGTACGGTGTATGCTATATTTGTTTACATTTACTATGTATGCTGGCTTGGTTTAAATTGACTATGTAGGCCTATGCTAGCTTGGTTTAAATTGACTGTGTATACTGTCATAACTGAAACTCGTTTTTGAGATGAGATGGAGCAGTCAGGATCTTTCTATGATGACAGAATCACTACTTGTGTAGTCTATCTATCTATCTATCTATCTATCTATCTATCTATCTATCTATCTATCTATCTATCTATCTATCTATCTATCTATCTATCTATCTATCTATGTGGAGCTAGTATGAGGTAATATCCCTTTAAAACTAGATGGAGCAGTCAGTTTTAAATATCCTAACCCAACCCCCTCCAATGTACAGTCATTTACCTAGTATGGTCTTGTCAATAGTCCAATGTACAATTTTGTTTGTTTGTACAGAGTCCCCCCCCCCCCCCCCTCAATGTACAGTTTTGCTTGTTTATACAATGTGCCCCCCCCCCCCCCCCCACCCACCTCCAATGTAAATTACCCAGTATGGTTGTCAATATCCCAGTGTACCCAACCCCCCCCACCCAACCTCCTCCAATGTACAGTTTCTACGTCAAATGTATATACTCCCTTTTCTTGACTCCTTCTGTATCACAAACAGTACTGTATTTGCAAATCTGGTATGTCATAAATGTATAGATGTAGCAGTACTGACTATCTGTATGTCATGTATGTCATATATGTCCTGATGAATTGAAAATGGGGGACCCTGGTGTAAACAAGACGAAAGTCTTTCTCTGGTCTGCATCCCCTTAACAATTGTGTGTATTGAGCTGTACTGTATTGTACCCATTCTGCAATCTGTTAATAAAGTTTTCAATCAATCAATCAAGATTGGCTGCTGATTCCCACGAGAAATTGCCCGGTGACTTAACTATGTGACACTACAGCAGATTCTACATCAGCTGCTGTGTGTTATTTTACTAATGTGCTTGTAAGGGTTAAATGTGCAAGTGTGCAAGTACGTGTCTGTCTGTCTCATTTATTATTTTCTCTTTTTTTGTTAACTTTCTTGTTACCACTTCATCCAATTGGACAGCACCTTGCTTCCTTTTTTTTTATCTTACTTGTTTTTTTTCCTGTTGTTACTATATATTTTTATCTACCCTTTCTTTTATATAGCTTATCTCTCCTTGTACAGTGTCCTTGAGTCTGAGAAAGGCGCTTCTCTCTTCAAATTACATTTATTATTATTATTATTATTATTATTATTATTATTATTATTATTATTATTATTATTATTATTATTATTATTATTATTATTGTTTTAATTTATATATAATACATATATTAACTCATTCTGCGCCATCGCTTAATCCACGAGATGGCGCTAGTACGCCACCGCTGTAAGTCAATGGGGGGACTGGGAGATTTGCGAGTCCTTAAAATATATCTTAAATTATAGCTATGGGTCTAATACACCCGTCGATTATCAGTGAGTTGCTTGCAGTCAACATGTACAAAACGGATAGTTTTTTTATCTGTACATTTCCGCTTTATAGCCTTTTGAATACAAGTATAGTTTGGGTGCTTCTGAGTAATTCCAGAGAAAGACGCGATAATAGCGTTTTAGTGGAATACACTAAACACGTACTTTTTCTCCTGATTATCTAATCTTCCTGAAATCAATGCTAGATCATCATTATTATCCTTCCTCGAGCATGCAATGTGGTTTAGACTGCTTGTGGAGGTCCGTACCACATTACCGACCGTTTCACAATGACAGGGCACGGCTCGGATCGTCCCAGAAAAGAAACTACACCATTCCCAGTGGAGTGCAATACCTGCTGGAAGGCGTAGGTGGCGGTATTTGCCCTTTTACGACCTCAGACCCATTCCCAACGATAACATCAGGCTGGATGGATGAAAATGAATGGATATCGCTAATAAAAGAAATAACGATTAAAACCCGACTATACTCGTGATTGGCGCTCAAGCGATGGCGAGTTAACCCGACTATCATCGTGACTGGCGCTGAATGAGTTAACATTAGTGTGTGTCTGTATATATTGTAACATTATAATAACTTTATTTGTAACTTTATAACTTTATTATGCATGTGTCTCCTAGGTGGACCTGGGACCTGATAAGTTCCTGTCAGACAAAGATCTACAGTCTACCATGAAACTACTGACCACACTGTCTGTACGTACACACACACACACACACACACACACACACACACACGCGCACACACACACACACACACACACACACACACACACACACACACACACACACACACACACACACACACACACACACACACACACACACACACACACACACACACACACACCACCCCATGGCCTTAGATCATATGACCCAGTTGGGCTTCTTTCCGGAGATGCAGTGAAGTGATCAGAACTCCTATGTGTTTACTTATGGTGACTGGAGTGGGAACGTACAGGCTGATCTGGTCTCCTTTGTGCTTCCTGTACCCGACGTGTCTCTCACTTCCAGGGCAGATTAAAAGAATACATTCCTAGTCTGTTGGGTGATACAGAACACTCTCTACCTTCTGAATGAATGGAGAGGAAAGGGAGACAATGGGCCCCCACCTGGCTGTATCCACCCATCAGAGCAGCTGATGAAAGTTTGAGAGGAAGAGAGAGAGAGAGAGAGGAACAGGACCAGGTCAAATCCTAGTACACAGCCAGGCGGTGCCGGTTAATGTGCCAAATTGTTGGCCAATCCCACGTCGTCGTTGGTTGGTCGGTCACCTGATCCAACGGCCCAATAATGTGACTTCATCGCTCAGCGACAGACACTCTGCACAGCTGCTATAGCTGTGAGTGAGTGGGTGGGTGACATTGCTGGTCATAGAGGCAGGCGTGTCGTCCAAACACTAGGATACATTACAGCTGATCATGACATCATAGAGGCGCTTCACTAAACACTAGGATACATTACGGCTGATCATGACATCATAGAGGCGCTTCACTAAACACTAGGATACATTACAGCTGATCATGACATCATAGAGGCGCTTCACTAAACACTAGGATACATTACAGCTGATCATGACATCATAGAGGCGCTTCACTAAACACTAGGATACATTACAGCTGATCATGACATCATAGAGGCGCTTCACTAAACACTAGGATACATTACGGCTGATCATGACATCATAGAGGCGCTTCACTAAACACTAGGATACATTACAGCTGATCATGACATCATAGAGGCGCTTCACTAAACACTAGGATACATTACAGCTGATCATGACATCATAGAGGCGCTTCACTAAACACTAGGATACATTACAGCTGATCATGACATCATAGAGGCGCTTCACTAAACACTAGGATACATTACAGCTGATCATGACATCATAGAGGCGCTTCACTAAACACTAGGATACATTACAGCTGATCATGACATCATAGAGGCGCTTCACTAAACACTAGGATACATTACGGCTGATCATGACATCATAGAGGCGCTTCACTAAACACTAGGATACATTACAGCTGATCATGACATCAGGGACTCTTCTGCACACACTCACACACACACACGCACACTATCTATATTGTGTTTTACTTTTTACTATATAATCCTTACATCTCTATTTATACTGTGTACTATATAATCCTTACATCTATCTATTTATGCTGCGTTTCCTACTATATAATCCTTACATCTATATTTATGCTGCGTTTCCTACTATATAATCCTTACATCTATCTATTTATACTATGTTCTCTACTATATAATTATAATACTTAGATAGAATCGAATAGAAATACTTTAATTATCCCGAGGGAAATTTGACCATACAAATCTCTCACATTAAACATTTAGACGGAACAAAGTCACGAATAAGAATAACAAACAAATTGCCTAAGACATTATCTATTTATACTGTGTTCTACTATAGAATCCTTACATCTATCTATTTATACTGTGTTTTCTACTATATAATCCTTACATCTATCTATTTATACTGTGTTTTACTATAGAATCCTTACATATATCTATTTATACTGTGTTCTACTATATAATCCTTACATCTATATATTGTGTGTTCTACTATATAATCTTTACATCTATTTATCTATATTGTGTTTTCTACTATATAATCCTTACATCTATTTATCTATATTGTGTTTTCTACTATATAATCCTTACATCTATCTATTTATACTGTGTTCTACTATATAATCCGTACATCTATATATTGTGTTTTCTACTATAGCATCCGTACATCTATTTATCTATATTGTGTTTTCTACTATATAATCCTTACATCTATTTATCTATATTGTGTTTTCTACTATATAATCCTTACATCTGTTTATCTATATTGTGTTTTCTACTATATAATCCTTACATCTATATATTGTGTTTTCTACTATATAATCCTTACATCTATATATTGTGTTTCCTACTATAGCACCCGTACATCTACCCGCTGTCGTTCTCCAGCACCAGTGAGTCGTCAGCCCTCGTCATCAGACTGTTCAATGAGAAAGGCACCTTGAGAGACCACATCTGCAAGGTAGAGTACCACCTGTCATGGATCCATGCAAAGCTATGGATTTCTACTATACCGTTGTCCATGATATGTCGCATATCGTAAAATATACATACGGTATATTTTTTTTACCTCTTAACACATTGGACCCCAGAGGGCGCTATGGGCATTGGGCCGTTGCGTGCCAGCGCTTTGTTCAATGGAGAGAATGCCGTGTTTGCGAGTGCTTAAAATATATGAAATATTATAGCTATGGATCTAATAACGCTGTCGATTGTCAGTGCGTTCCTTCTGGTCAACATGCAAGAAACAAATTGTTTTTTCATCAGTACATTTCTGTTTTATACCGTGGTGAATAAGAGTATAGTTTGGGTGATTCTGAGTAATCACAGGAAAAGACGTGAAAATAGCCCTTTAGTGAAATCCAGTTATCACGTTGTAATTTTTCGCCTGATTATCGAATCTTCCTGAAATCAACGCTAGATTATCGTTATTATGTCGAGGTCCGTCCCATGTTATCCGGCATTGCATATGAACGAGGGGGGGGGGGCTAGTTGATGCATCGTTGTAAGCGCTTGTCCTGCCGGAGTATTTAAACCCCGCCCGCACGGCTCAGCTCTGTCCAGAAAACAAACTACATCGTTTCAAATGGAGTGCAATAGCGGCCGAAGGCGTTAGAGGGCGGTATTGACCGTCTGCCAGCTCAGACACATTCAGAACAGTATGCACAGGCTGCCCAGATGAATTATGAATGGCAATAGCGAATAAAAGAAATAACGATTAAAACCCGGGATATCTCGGGTCTGGCCCCGAATGTGTTAACAGGTGCCCCAAAAAGTGGCCATTTTTGTTTTCGTTTTTGAGGACTGCATACTTTTCTTGCAAACCAAAATACTATATTTTATACTTATAGCACATGCATAAGCCTGGTCTCTTTTGAAAGATAACATTCTGAAGTTTCTGATACAATAAAGAAAGATCACTTTTAGTGCTAATGAAATAGAGTAACATAGGTCTGAACTTGAGTTGTAGAAAAACTTGTTACTCACGTTTTTCTGTAGTAGTTGCAATATCCAAATATAGTATTTCCAAAAATAATAAATAAAAACACCCTGGGTCCATAGCCTGAAGTCTTATGTAGTCCAAATTTCATAAAAATCCGTTCATAAATGAGTGATTAGGAGCGATTAAGACAAAAAAAAGAAAGCTCTGCCGGTTTCAGTTTTCTCATTGACTCCAATGCGTTCGGCGGTTTTTTCTCTTCCAGTTTTTGCTCGTGACTTTTCACCTAGATCCCTGATTCGCAGATCCCCACGTGGGGTATCATTGGAAAGCCACTCTCATTGGCTACAACCCTGTCCAATAATTCTCGAGATCGCCAAATGATTGACGGAGCTAGAGCCCCGGGAGTCGGGAGTGGTAATCAAAAAGAAAAAAAGTGCTGTGTACTTTGGCGCACGCCTCACATATCGGCATGTAACTCGAGAACCGCTGAACGAATTTTGACGCCTGAAACGGCAATCGACAGGCAACAAATAGGGCTTTAATTCTATATATATATATATTGTGTTAAAAGAAATTCACATCCGAGCCGTTAGATATCAGCAAAGTGGAGCGTTGCGCCGGTGGGCAAATCGTCCTCAAGAGAGCCGGGGGGCCGGGCCGGGCCGTTGCACGTTTAGAGGATTCATTAAGTTGATAAAAAAATTATTCTTGCAGCAGTATTGGAACAAGATAAGATGAATAAAACAACAGCATGGCAGATGAAGATACAACACATGCTTTATCATATTGTCATTTGTACTGGAAAACGAAATCACATCATATTACACTGTACCGTCAAAACTAAGACAACCGTTGTGATGTGATACTTTGGTCCTGTGTCACATGACTCCGCTGAGGCGTGGAGAACATTCCGTCAAGCTGGTCAATTATTACTAGGCGTCGTCAGACGTGACCTTCAATTCTTTACAGTCCAAAAACGGCTGGTTGTATATAATATATACCAGACTGGTTGTACTGGTCAGACTGGTTGTACTGGGCAGTGACTCTATTTTACGAAAGACACTTTCTATAAACAATTGACTATTTTATTTTTTATCTTACCTCTGATTTTATTGTATCTTACTAGTTTCAAGTTTCTTTAATAGTTGTCATACAGAAGTACAGAATACTTTTATACAAAATGCTTCTTACTGTTGCGCTCCAGAGACTGTGCAAGACAAGATAAGTATGAAATAAAATAACATAGTAAAATTAGAAGTAAAAAAAATGAGGTCACAGTGTTCAGTTTAGACATATGTACAATGTTCGATGCAGAATAGACGTAGTTACCATACAATATACAATACTGTGCAGTGTACTAATATACAATACTATATAGTGCAAGGCATAAATGGGACGAGGTGCAATTTAGGTACAATTCACAGTAGGTGTACGAGTTGTAGTGCAAATCCTTTATCAATAAATATAAAGTGTAAGTGTGTTTGTGTGATCTAAAGTGTGGAGAGTGGGTGCTGCAGTGTGTTGTTTGTTTGAGTGAGTGTGTGCGTGTGGGTGTGTGTGCTGTGTGCATTTGATGGTTGTTGCATAGTGATTATTGTTCGTTTAGCAGCCTGAGGTAACTACTACTACCTATTGTTATTGAACACACACACACACACACGCATGCGCCCTGCACTTAACCTTAATATGCACATACACATTTACGCAAGACACTTTCTGTAAATAATTTACTATTTTATTTGATCTTACTACAACTACTTATTGTCACCATTCTTGTATTCATTGTTGTTTCTTAATTGTGCACTGTTGAGTCTGAGCTCGAAACACACAAATGTCATTACCTGCAATGCCCCCTGTATTGTTGTGTGTTTGACAAATAAAGAACTTGAACCTGAACCTGCTGTGTGTTTGTCTCCACCAGGTGAAGCCCAAGGAGGCCTTTCTGAAGAAATACTGTCATCCCAAAAAGATCCAGGGGCTTGAGCTACATCACATCAAGACCTACAGCCGACAGATACTAGAGGTATGGACACGCTGACATGTAAATACTAGAGATATGAACACACACACACACACACACACACACACACTAGAGGTATGAACACGCTGACATGTAAATACTAGATATGAACACACTGACACACACACACACACACACACACACACTAGAGGTATGAACACACTGACATGTAAATACTAGATATGAACACACTGACACACACACACACACACACACTAGAGGTATGTGAACACACTGACATGTAAATACTAGCGATATGAACACACTGACACACACACACACACACACACACACACACACACACACACACACACACACACACACACACTAGAGGTATGAACACACTGACACATAAACACTAGAGGTATGTACACACTGACACACACACACACACACACACACTGACACACACACTAGAGGTATGAACACACTGACACACACACACACACACACACTAGAGGTATGAATATGAACACACTGATGCACAGATACACACACAGGCAGGTAGACAGACAGACAGACAGATGAGCCTTGATCCATCACAGATCAAGACCTATGAGAGACAAAGACTAAAAACTTGTATCATGTGTGTGTGTGTGTGTGTGTGTGTGTGTGTGGTAGGTCCTGAAGTTCCTTCATGATAAGGGCATTCCGTACGGCCACCTCCATGCCTCTAACGTGGTGGTAGAAGACAACGCCTGCCGGCTGCTGGACTTGGAGAACAGTCTGCTGGGCCTGCCCTCCTTCTACAGGCCCTACATCACGCAGTTCAGGAAGATCAACGTAAGTATCCTGCACATTAAAGGGCCAGTCCGTAATGCCACCAAACGGCCACCTCTAGGCCTGCTTGGTAGGTACTGCACTTTGTTACATTGTTCTGGTCTGGTGTCTGTGTTGGAGTTGAGTGGGGATGGAGGGGGGGGGGGGGGGTGGAGGGGTCGCTACTGCTGGCCTCACCTCAGGCTCTGCCAGTCTGGAGACATTCACAGTATTCATCAGACCAGCAATACGTCATACATGTTGAATTTCCTTCTCTCTATTTTCATCATCATGTCTCTATTTTCATCATCATGTCTCTAGTTTCATCGCCATGTCTCTAGTTTCATCACCATGTCTCTATTTTCATCATCATGTCTCTAGTTTCATCGCCATGTCTCTAGTTTCATCACCATGTCTCTATTTTCATCATCATGTCTCTAGTTTCATCACCATGTCTCTAGTTTCATCACCATGTCTCTATTTTCATCACCATGTCTCTATTGTCATCGCCATGTCTCTAGTTTCATCACCATGTCTCTATTTTCATCACCATGTCTATTGTCATCACCATGTCTCTAGTTTCATCGCCATGTCTCTAGTTTCATCACCATGTCTCTATTTTCATCACCATGTCTCTAGTTTCATCGCCATGTCTCTATTTTCATCATCATGTCTCTATTGTCATCACCATGTCTCTATTTTCATCATCATGTCTCTATTTTCATCATCATGTCTCTATTTTCATCATCATTGTCATCATCATGTCTCTAGTTTCATCATCATGTCTCTAGTTTCATCATCATTGTCATCATCATGTCTCTATTTTCATCATCATGTCTCTAGTTTCATCATCACACCTCTTTTGGGGGAAAACAACAAGGAATAATCAGGGATTAAATGTTGTTTGTACAACTTTAGGACAAAACACAGGGATATAAATCAAGCTGAAGACCATCGAGGCCCAGAAATAGTCATTAGCTCTTAGTTTTCACCCGGAGATTCATAAGCGTGATATTAAATGTCCAGGTAGGAGAATGAAGATATATCCTGCAGCTGAATGAGAAACCATAGGGACTGAAGGAGCCTGAAAACAGATCAAACGCTCAATGGCAGCCAGTGTTGGAAAGTAACTGCTTGACTGAACCTGATGCACTAACAAAACAAATGTTTGAAACAAGCGCTCTGAGCTTCTAGACAAAACACAACCAGGAAGTCGGTGGCTGGAAAAAAAGCCACAGTACCCAGATGTGTCAGTCTGATGAAGAAGTACTCACTGTGTTATCTAGCTATAATATGGTATATATTATATATATACCATATATTATATATCTAGCTATAAATTATATATCTAGCTATAATATGGTATATATTATATATCTAGCTATTATATGGTATATATTGTATATCTAGCTATAATATGGTAAGTTTCAAGTTTCTTTAATAGTTGTCATACAGAAGTACAGAATACTTTTATACAAAATGCTTCTTTCTGTTACGCTCCAGAGACTGTGCTAGACAAAAGATAAGTATGAAATAAAATAGTATAGCATGTAAAAATAGAAGTAAAAATAGAAGTCACGTACGTAGACACAGTGTTCAGTATATACATATACAATGTTCGATGCAGAATAGAGGTAACTGAGTTACCATACAATATACAATATACTATGCAATATACTAATATACAATATACTATATAGTGCAAAGCAGAAATGGGATGAGGTACAATTTAGGTACAATTTACAGTAAGGTGTACTGAGGTATGGGTTGTAGTGCAAATCCTTTACCAATAAATATAAAGTGTGTTTAGGTGTTCTAAAGTGTGGAGAGTGGGTGCTGCAGTGTGTTGTTTGTTTAAAGTGAGTGTGTGTGTTGTGAGTGCATTTGATGGTTGTTGCATAGTGTTATTGTTCGTTGAGCAACCTTATGGCCTGGGGATAGAAGCTTCTTCTGAGTCTTTCTGTGCTTGCCATGAGACTCCCGTATTGCTTGCCTGACCGCAGCAGTTCAAAGAGGCAGTTGTTTGGGTGGCTGGAGTCCTTGATAATTCTCTTAGCCTTACCCCTGCACCGCTTGTTGTAAATGTTCTGGAGAGTGGGAAGCCCCCCTCCAATCGTGCGTTCGGCTGAACGTTCGGCTGAATATTATATATCTAGCTATAGCTATAATATGGTATATATTATATATCTAGCTATAATATGGTATATATTATATATCTAGCTATAATATAGTATATATTATATATCTAGCTATAATATGGTATATATTTTATATCTAGCTATAATATGGTATATATTATATATCTAGCTATAATATGGTATATATTATATATCTAGCTATAATATGGTATATATTTCATAGCTATATATAGAGTCTTGGTGTAGTCGTTTTTTCTCGCTCCCTAAATCTGATAATAAAACCGGTCTCTCTCTCTCTCTCTCTCTCTCTCTCTCTCTCTCTCTCTCTCTCTCTCTCTCTCTCTCTCTCTCTCTCTCTCTTCTCTCTCTCTCTCTCTCTCTCTGTGTGTCTCTAGACTACAGAGAGTATTGATGTTTATGCATTTGGTCATTTACTGTATGAGATGACCTACGGTCGACCTCCAGACTCTGTACCTGTAGACCAGTACCCCCCTGCACCCTCTACTGCTATTGGTATGACCCACACACACACACACACACACATTTCTGTCATTGTCTTTCATAGGGCTGTCTTAAATACTTCTAAGCTTCGTTCGATGGGCATGGGATTCGAATATGAAAATAAAATTTGAATACCAGTATATAAAAAGAAAATAAAGAAATGTATATATATATTTTTTTTTTTTTTTTTGTTGCAAAATCAACTCTGCCTCTTTGTTAATTACAACAAGCAATGCTGTTTGTTATTTAAGATGAGGTCGGACTCGGCACTGACAGATTTGTGTTCATTTTGCTTCTTTTATAAAGCCTCAAATGATGGCTTACAATATTTCATGAAAGCAAAGTGTTTCGTTTGTCTAAGATTTAAAAAGGTTGAACAAAGTGCTGTACAAGTCCCACAACATAAACAAAACATTTTTTTTACAAAAATAAAATATATATATATTTTTTTATCATTTTATTATTTTTTCTTTTAATCTCGAAGCTTCGAATAAAAATATATCGGCTTCGAATTCCAAAAGAAAATCGAAGGTCAGCCCTAGTCTTTCATACATACAACCTTCATAGTGGCGTCCCTTGTTCTCTGTCAAGGACATGTTGTTAAAATGTCTAATTGATGTGTGAATGTGTGTGTGTGTGTTACAGTGTCAGTGCTACAGTCTATTCTGTCAACAGAGGCCTGTAAAACCGGAATGCCAACAGTGTCTCAACTCATCCAGACCCAGTGAGTTAATTAACCACACAGATTATAACTAGAGTCAATTAACCACACAGATTATAACTAGAGTTAATTAACCACACAGATTATAACTAGAGTCAATTAACCACACAGATTATAACTAGAGTTAATTAACCACACAGATTATAACTAGAGTTAATTAACCACACAGATTATAACTAGAGTTAATTAACCACACAGATTATAACTAGATTTAATTAACCACACAGATTATAACTAGAGTTAATTAACCACACAGATTATAACTAGAGTTAATTAACCACACAGATTATAACTATAGTTAATTAACCACACAGATTATAACGAGTTAATTAACCACACAGACCAGGATTAACTAGAGTTAATTAACCACACAGACCAGGATTAACTAGAGTTAATTAACCACACAGACCAGGATTAGAACTAGAGTTAATTAACCACACAGACCAGGATTAACTGGAGTTAATTAACCACACAGACCAGGATTAGAACTATAGGGTTAATTAACCACACACCAGGATTAGAACTAGAGTTAATGAACCATACAAATCGTATACATGACGCCGTCCCTGCTATATTAGATGCTAGGTAAAACTGTCTTCTGTGTCTTTGCAGGCTGTGCAGTGACGTGTGTCTCTACCACTCTGAGAAGCTGCAGTTTAAGGTGAGACCATCACAACCAAAATTGACAGAGATCATGTTTTATTTATAATCTCACACATATCCCAGAATTACGTGATATATATGTCACATATTCCAGGAAGTATTAAATACAGCTCCAGTGAAATTATGAAAAAGACAAACGTATGTATCAAGACCTTTACATATGCCTGTCCAGTTATATTTAATACTTCATGGAATATGTGATATCGTACATTCTAACTCAATAACTCTGTCTGTTAGTTTAATATAACGTTGATTAATGTCCTTGAGTGCCATCATCCACTTCAATGATAGCGTTAAAAATGCATAATCTATGTTTTAAATTATGGCTATGTGTCTAATCTGCCCGTCGCTTATCAATGACTTGTTTGCAGTCAACATTGTCGAAACGGATTGTTTTTTAATCGGTTCATATCCTTTTTATAGCATTTCGAAAAGCTATCGTTCTCTCGAAAACTTCAGGAAAATAGAAAGATTCCGTCATAAACGGCATTTATTGGAATATTCTCGAATACACTAGACACGTTGTCATTTGTCGGCCTATTTATGAATCGTTTTCAAATAAACGCTAGATTATCGATAGTATATGTGTACTTATGCACGCTATAGAAGCGAGCTGAGAAATCGATTCTCTTATTTCCTCAACAGCACACACACACACACACACACACACACACACACACACACACACACACACATATACACGTACGGGACATGCTGTTATCTCAGTGAAAACAGCTCTGATTATCCTAAAACTGGTAACATAGACTCCTTACCTTAGATCAGATGTTCTCCAAAAAGATTATTCCAATTCCTGATCGCCATTCCAAATATCGATCGCGTTTATTGATTGATTATTGGCTGCTGTAAATATATATTCCAGGCTGCTTTCCATCTCGCGATCACCTCGCCAGCATAGTGGAGCCAGTAGGCTCCCCCCCCACAGATCCACCAGTGTAATCGATTGGCCTGCAGTTACACAGGGATAGACGATAGGGGGCTGTATTTTCCCATCGGAGCTCCTAGAGGGGCTGCTGTACCAACGGGAGACTCTGTTGATGAAATATGAATTCAGATCGATAATAAAAAAAAAATTAAACTACAATTCGCGTCGTCAGCACTCAACGGGGGGCATGAAATAACGACATAACACGTCGCTGGCACTCAAAGTGTTAACTTCCCAACTAAACTAAAGGATGAACATAGCATCAGTCTGTAAGTTTAATATAACTGTTAACTTCCCAACTAAGCTAAAGGATAAACATAGCATCAGTCTGTTAATTTAATATAACTGTTAACTTCCCAACTAAACTAAAGGATTAACATAGCGTCAGTCTGTTAGTTTAATATGACTGTTAACTTCCCAACTAAACTAAAGGATGAACATAGAGTCAGTCTGTTAGTTTAATATGACTGTTAACTTCCCAACTAAACTAAAGGATGAACAAGTTGCAGCTTGTGACTGCAACTTGACTGCAACTTGTTCCTGTTTGCGGACGACTCAGCCCTGCTGGTCTCTGACAAGAACAAGTTACAGGTTGAAAAAACCCTCAGCTCGGAACTAGGCAAAATCTGCATATGGCTCGCCGACAACAAACTATCATTACACATGGGCAAAACAGAGTCCATTCTCTTCGGTTCAAATAACAAACTCAGCAAAACAGACGGCTTCTCAGTTACAGTGGGTGACAATATTGTCACAAGGAAAGATGAAATTACCTACCTGGGTTCCATCCTAGAGGCTAATCTTTCCTGTGACAAAATGGCATCCAATGTAATAAAAAAAGTCAATCAACGAACTCGATTCTTGTACCGGATCTCCTCCCTGGTAAACAAGAATACCCTGAAGACTCTGGCAGGAGCACTCATTCAAGGGTACTACGACTATGCTTGCATCTCATGGTACCAAAGCACCTCAAAGGCACTAAAAACCAAATTACAAACATCTCAAAACAAACTAGTCAGACTACTGCTTGACCTGACTCCTAGAACCCACCTCACCCCTGCACACTTTGCCAACCTAGGATGGCTTAGAGTAGACAACAGAGTACAGCAACTTGCAATGGGCCTGGTCTACAAGATACACTACACGACCAAGGTACCCATGTACATGTCAAAATACTTCCCAAAGGTCAGTGAATACCACGATCACAACACCAGAGGGAGCTCCACAAATCATGTAAAACCCAGATTCGGCTCAAACAAGGGACTAAACACGTTTCGCAATTATGCCACAACAATGTGGAACGCCCTACCCAAAGCTGTAAAGGAATGTAAATCACTACCCACCTTCAAAAACACTCTCAAAGAACACCTACGGGAGACTGCAATTCAAAACTGGCCCCTACAAATGTCCTAACCCAGTTGTACAATAAAGACCAAGCATGGCTTTGTCAGTATTCCAATGTACAGCCCCACCCAACCCCACCCCACCTACCCAACCTCCTCCAATGTACAGTTTCCATGTCAAATGTATGTCAGTATTCCAATGTACAGTGTGTCCCCCCCCACCTCCAATGTACAGCCCCACCCCACCTACCCAACCTCCCCCAATGCACAGTTTCTATGTCAAATGTATATACTCTTCTTCTGGATTTTTTTAGTATCACAAACAGTACTGTATTTGAAAATCTGGTATGTCATAAATAAAACTAAACTAAAGGATGAACATAGCATCAGTCTGTTAGTTTAATATAACTGTTAACCTCCTCATCAAACTAAGATAAGATAAGATAAACTATTCCTTTATTGAGCATGTTGAGCTGCAATCCATGTATGAAATGTGCTATATAAATAAAGTTATTATTATATTTATCCCATTGGGAAAATTTGGGCATCATAGTAGCAGGGGGGAGGGGATCTCTTTATAGATCAACACCAATCAAAGGAGGAACATAGCATCAGCCTGTCAGTTTAATATGACTGTTAACCTCTCACTAAGCATTCCTCTCCTATACGTTTAACATGACTGTTAACCTCTCCTGTCTCTCTGTATAGATACCCACCAAACTAAAGGATGAACATAGCATTCCTCTCCTATACATATAACATGACTGTTAACCTCTCCTGTCTCTCTCTATATACCCACCAAACTAAAGGATGAACATAGCATTCCTCTCCTAGACGTATAACATGACTGTTAACCTCTCCTGTCTCTCTGTATAGATACCCACCAAACTAAAGGATGCCTTGAAAACAGCCAAAGACAGCTTGGAGAGGAGACTCCAGGAGGAGCAGAAGATGGTGAGGTTCAACATCTTCCTCCGTGTCAGCTACTGTATTTATACATTTTAACAGCGTTTAGTGGCGGTTTAGGTATTAATTACAGTACAAAGTGGAATGTCTGCTAAACCCAACTCTTCATCTATCTTTCATCCGTTTTTCTGAGCATGTATTGATCAGTTGATTATCATTAGTGTTATTTATATTGTTATCGATGATAATAATGTTAATATTTGTTGTTTAGAACCATCAACACAGGCGTCTGACCAGAGCCCAGTCTCACCACGGATCAGAGGAGGAGAGGAAGAGGAGGAAGATACTGGCTAGGAAGGTATGACACACACACACACACTTGCACTCTCACACATTCGCAAACACACACACACACCATTTTCCATTTTTAAGTTGAATCTTTCAAGAACATCTGAAAATATACCCAACATTTACATGATGAGCGAACTTCTGAGAATATAATATACCCAACATTTACATGATGAGCGAACTTCTGAGAATATAATATACCCAACATTTACATGATGAGCGAACTTCTGAGAATATAATATACCCAACATTTACATGATAATAATAATACAAATTTCATTTTATTTATATAGCGCTTCTCAATGACCCGAAGTCGCTGACAGTAGTTAGGAACATAGTAAAAACAAAGAAACAAAACTCAAAGAAACAAAAACAAAAGGAACATGAGACCATGGGGGAAACAGGGGAAGACAGCATGAGATAGCACAAAAAGACAGAGCGACAGGAGAGAGACATCAATCGGGTTGGAGGGGGGGGGGGTTATGGGTGGGGGGGGGTTGAAGGCAAGGGAGAACAGGTGGGTTTTGAGGCGAGCTTTGAAGGTGGAGAGTGTAGGGGAGTCTGATGGAGTGAGGGAGGGAGTTCCAGAGTCGGGGTGCAGTGCGAGAGAAGGCCCGATCACCAAAGTTTTTGAGTTTGGATGTCGGGACAGTGAGGGAGGCAGTGGAGGAGGACCGGAGGGAACGGGTGGGGTGGTAGGGAAGAAGGAGATCAGTCAGGTAGGGGGGGGCCAGGCTGTGGAGGGCTTTGAAGGTGAGGAGTAGTGTTTTGAAGTTTATGCGTTGTTTGATCGGGAGCCAGTGGAGAGAGTGGAGGACAGAAGTGATGTGTTCACGGGACCGGGTGTTAGTGAGGAGGCGGGCGGCTGAGTTTTGGACCATCTGCAGTTTATGGAGGGAGCGGGAGGTGATGCCAGTGAGGAGGGAGTTGCAATAGTCCAGGCGGGAGGAGATGAAGGCGTGTATGAGGGATTCAGCAGCAGGGGGGGAGAGGCAGTGACGGTGAAAGTATGATGTTTTTACAATGGAGCGGACGTGGGGGTCAAATGAGAGGGTGGGGTCAAGGAGGACACCAAGGTTTCGGACTAGGGGGGAGGACGAACTTCTCAGAGTATAATATACCCAACATTTACATGATGAACGAACTTCTCAGAATATAATATACCCAACATTTACACGATGAACGAACTTCTCAGAATATAATATACCCAACATTTACACGATGAGCAAACTTCTCCGAATATAATATACCCAACATTTACACGATGAACGAACTTCTCAGAATATAATATACCCAACATTTACATGACAAAACATGAAAGTAGCTAAATATCTGTATGTATTTATTCCAGCAGTGTGAACAGGAATGTGTTTGTGTTTTTGTAGAAGTCCAGACAGTCGGCCTATGAGAACGAGGAGGACGTCTCCGTGAAATACAACAATAACTCTGGTAGGTTGTTCCTATGGAAATATATACTGTATACAATATAATACCATGTAAATATACTGTATATACAATATACAACAACAATAACTCTGGTAGGTTGTTCCTATGGAAATATATACTGTATACAATATAATACCATGTAAATATACTGTATATACAATATGATACAACAATAACTCTGGTAGGTTGTTCCTATGGAAATATATATACAATATAAAACCATGGATCTTTCTCTCTCTCTCTCTCTCTCTCTCTCTCTCTCTCTCTCTCTCTCTCTCTCTCTCTCTCTCTCTCTCTGTCTCTGTCTCTCTCTCTCTCTCTCTCTCTCTCCCTCTCTCTCTCTCTCAGCAGGTTCTGGTGCCAGCTCTCCCCCCACCTCCCCCTCCTCCCCCACGCCCCCCTCCACCACAGGTAGAAACGTCTAACTGTCTCTGCGTCTCCAGTGTTTCTCTGTTAACTCTTCTGTCTCTCTCTCTTGTCAGTGTGTTGGTATGACTGTAAAAGTACTTTCTGAATGTGAACGTTAGATGATGAGCTGGTTAGTTTCAACAACCTGTTAGCGCCCCCATGTGGCAGGAAAGAGGCAGTGTGACAGCATAGGTCTATGTAAGGTGTGAAGGTCAGTCTTTCACTATATATATATATATATATATATATATATATATATATATATATATATATATATATATATATATACAGAATACACATTCTTGTCATATGAGACAATATATATACAGCAATATTGTAATGACCTTTTGTAAATTCTCAAATTGTTGTTGTCGTGATTGGCAATCATTTGATAATCATAATAGCTAAGCCTTGTCTTTTGATGCACCACACAGCCCTTGTGACAGCTGAAGATGGCCACCTCTACAAGACTTTAGATTCACATAACAACCAAATAGACAATTAGGTGAATTTAGTGTAGGAGGCAGATTTCAAGTTGAAATATTGAAAAACCTTTTGCCCTTCCGAGTCCCGACAGATGACAGAATGAACACATTCTGTTTTCATTTTGAACGGGTAGAGCTGATCCCAGTGCTGCTCTACCTGTCCTGGCATGACGCTCACACTAACGGTGTTACCACCTAGACTGAATTTGAGTGTTTAACGTCTTTTAACCTCTTAACATGCACCCAGAAAAGTGGCAATTCTTTTTACTTGAACTTGAGGACTGAATACTTTTTTTGCACAGCTTATCTTTATACTATAGCACATGCATAAGCCTGGTCTCTTTTAAAAGATAACATTCTGAAGTTACTAATGCAAAAAAAAATCACTTTTAGTGCTAATGAAATAGAGTAACAGAGGTCTGAACTTGAGTTGAACTTGAACTTGTGTCCATTTTTCTGTAGTGGTTGCGCAATACACACTTTTTATAAAAATGAAATGGGTATAAGCTGGAAAACACAGCGGATCCATAGCCTGAAGTATTATGTAGTACAGGTAAACATTTTCTTTAAATCCGTTCAGAAATTGCTCTATGAGAGAGATCCGGGTAAACAGTGCGCCAAAAAAAAAAAGCTCTCCAGAATTCCATTTCCTCGTCCACGGCCATTCATTCTAAAGTGTGATTGACTTCTGGTTTTCGCTTGTCAACCTTCCCCTAGATCCCGTATTCGAACCCCCCCCCACGTGGGGTATCATTGGAAAGCTACACTCATTGGCTACAATGCTAACCAATCATTCTCGCCATCAGCGGATGATTGGCAGTTCTGGAGCGTCAGGAGTCCGTTTGACGCGTGCACATAAAAAGACGCTCACCCGACATATCGTCATGTAACTCGCGAAGTGAGGCACGGATTTGGTCGAATGAGTTGGCATTCGAACGGCAACAAATAGATCTTTAATTCAGTCCTTTTTTATGTTCGAAAAATGTAGCCCGAGCCGCTAGATGTGACTTTGTGCGTTCTGCCCGCGGGCACGTTGCATGTTAAGAGTGTGAACCGTGAATCGTGCATGTTGGTATGAAGTGTGATCATCATTAACGTCTCCTCTGTTTCTACCCGTCTGCCTCCTCTCTGCGCTGGTTGTCTTCCAGAGAGGTATAGTGTCTCAGCAGCTGTCTGTCCCCTCATCATACTTAGCTCCTGTCAGTAGAGACCTTTTCAGTGGAATTGTGTCGCTATGGGAACAGATTGGCCCCTGGTATATTTCAGCTGTTGTGTTAGGAAACACTGCAAGAAGGAATCTATAAAAGAAGGAAGGGTCGTCACGTCACTGTGTAGCGCGTGAACGCACATTGGTGCCAAGTGTGGAAACCTTCAGTTCGGCCAACATCGAGTTGAATTGGATCCACCATCTCCTCGTTTATGACCATTTAAACAGGTTGTTACCTCGGATGTCAGAATCGTCAGCAATTTGTTGCATTGTTGACTAGCTAACGTTTGATATATTGGTTGATGTATATTTCCTCAGATAGATTGTATATATTTTTTATTTGAATACAGGCTTCAATAGAACTGGCACCGAAGTCTGACACCAATCCAATCCACTTTATTTATAAAGCACATTTAAAAACAATTCCCACAACATAAGATAAAACATAAAAACATAAACATTTAATAAAAGCACACAATAAAAAAACAAGTACAATATGTCACATAAAAAGGCAGGTCTCTCAAAAACTGTTTAAAACACCGAAAGCCAGAAAAAATAGATGTGTTTTGAGGCGTGATTTGAACACCTGCAGAGTGGGGGCCTGCCTAACATGCAGTGGCACCAAGCAGGGAATAGAACGCTGGTATTCTGACGTGATGACCCTTCCTTCCTTCTTTTTTTTTTTTTTTTTTCTTTTTTTTTTTTTTTATATTGGTCTTTTTCCCCCTCCATTTTCCTCCGATTTTCTCCCATCCCAATGTTAGTCGTATGCCAATTCCCAGCCCCACGTGCTTCCTCCGACACACGTCCAGCCAATCACCGCTTCTTTTCACCTGGCAGCGCGGATTCTCATTGAGAGGGCGTAGCGTGTGGGAGGATCACACTATCCCCCTCAAGTCCTATCCGCGCTTAGCAGGCGCCCCGACCGAACTGTAGGAGTCGCTGTTTACAACGACCCGGACCCACCCCGCCAGCTTCTCCCACCCTCTAATACAGCCAATTGTATTAGTGCAGACGGCCAGCCAAGCTGGTGACAACCCCGGAGCTGTGAGCTGGATTCGCCTCCAGCTCACAGCTCCGGGGTTGGTGACGAACGCAATCTCCGCTCGGCCACCTAACCGCCCGACCCTTCCTTCTTTTATAGTTTCCTTGTTATAGAACGCCGGTATTCTGACGTGATGACCCTTCCTTCTTTTATAGTTTCTTTGTTATAGAACTCCGGTATTCTGACGTGATGACCCTTCCTTCTTTTATAGTTTCCTTGTTATAGAACGCCGGTATTCTGGCGTGATGACCCTTCCTTCTTTTATAGTTTCTTTGTTATAGAACTCCGGTATTCTGACGTGATGACCCTTCCTTCTTTTATAGTTTCCTTGTTATAGAACGCCGGTATTCTGACGTGATGACCCTTCCTTCTTTTATAGTTTCCTTGTCAGCGATTGTGTTGTGTCAAAACACTGTGACATGAAGTAAACTTGGGCCCATTTAGAACGCTCATGGAGAGGTCTATAGGCCGCATGAGTGACATTCCACTTAGCCCCCTGGTTCCAAAGCTCCCGTACTGTACTGTGGAGACGGTTTGATCTTTTGCAGTAAACAACAACAGGAAAAGTCCTCAGCATTTTTATGGGTCTACGTATAAAGATCAGATGAGACAAAAAAATATATAAAATTATTCCACATTAAACAATAGTTACTGTAGGAAGAACAGTAGTTACTGTAGGAAGAACAGTGTTATTCCACATTAGTGCAATATCTCCTTAAATGTGACTGGTATCTCCTTGTCCATTCATAAAAAAAAGTGTAGAAGTTCTTCATTTCAGTCTTGAATGAAACATGGGCAGCAGTTGTATTTGTTTACAGCACATTAAACAGTCTGTTTTACACTTCTCACTGTAGAGGGTTTGTCTACATGTGAAGTACTTATAGGATAAACGGGCTTAGAACGTTCTGAATACAGACTGAGCTCTAAATAAAGCTCTACGTCGACACGTTTCTATGGGAACATAGAACCCAGAGAGTAGACGGGTCGGATCACTTCAGCGTTGCCCGACTGAAGGCCACGAGGACAGACGCTCAAAAACGGTTTTGTTGTCGTGACATAAAAGGTGTTTTGCCTAATTTTGTGACATTTATCTGACCACTAATGTCGCAAAACAGAGAGAGATATGTGCGTGGGACTATTTACTGCTGCGTCTGTGCTCATTGTCGCCGTCACGAGTTTAGACGTTCAGCCTTCTGATAATAATAGTTGTTTTTCACGTGATGTTCAGATGTCATGTGGTTGTTTAATTTTAGAACAGTCTAAGGACTGGAATACATTATGTGATTTATAATCAGTGGAAGCTACATTTCATTTGTGTATGTGGTATGAGGGGGTGGGGGGGGGGGGGGGGGTACCGGAGAACCCAACCTTGGTTCTTAAAGGGAAAATCCAGCATTGAAGGAACACACAAACATTTTGGGAAATCCATTTGAACGCACAGAGAGGAAATTTGTATCTTATCCTTTTGTCAGACTCTGGAGAAGACTGTAAATAAGTGGATTATAGTGCTTCACAGCAGTATAATAGACATAAATGGACATAAAATAGACATAAGCATAACATTTGCATAGAATTGGCAGAATAAAAGCAATGCATAAAGTGCAAACATAGAATGAGCATAAGAGAGCACAGAATAAAAGTAGTGCTCTCAATGATCCTGGTCCGGGTCCGGGTTTCTGTCCCGTCAGTCTGACCCGCCTCCATCAACTCTCCTACTCTAGTGATCCTGGTCCTGGTCCTTAAGCCCACCGGTCACCTGGTTTCTCTGCTTCCAGAAGGATCGTTTCAGTTGCTACAGAGCAGCACGTCAGGGAGCTCCAGGAAGTGGAACACGCTCTCTTACACACAGTACACATTTGGCCGTAGCCTGGCTTTCATATGGAAGCAGATGGCCATCCATATGCATTTCTTTGATCCTTAAATTCACTCAAATGATGGAAGTGGTTGGCGGCATGATAACAAAAAGAATCCGTAACCTCGGCTAATTAAAGCCCTGTTGATGTATTTATTGATTGTGTTCCCCTTTTGACTCCTGCTGCCTCGAGTCAGTCCCTCTGTAACCATGACGACCACGTGACCCTTCAGCCTCTCTGATCTGCTGTTAGACTCTGCTGTGTGAAGACTGTGTGTCCTGATGGATTGAATCAATAACAGTCATGTCTCCCTCTCTCTCTCCCGTGCCTGCCGCGCCGTCTGTAGAGCATGCTCCATATTGACCCCGTCTGGTAAAGTAAACTATGACCTAATCATCATCTCTACTGGCTTTTAAAGATGCCGTATACCCTGACCCACAGCAAGCGACACGCATCTCTACTGGCTTTTAAAGATGCTGTACAGACGTAATGATATCTATAAAGCACTGGAGATATATATATACCCTGTCCCACAGCAAGCAACACACAGCTGTTTACCATGCAGACATAACGATATCTATAAAGCACTAGAGATATATGGACTGGTCACACAGTCACTGTGATATGTAGGTAATAGATGATGAAGTCACTGATATGTAGGTAATAGATGATAAAGTCACTGTGATATGTAGGTAATAGATGATAAAGTCACTGTGATATGTAGGTAATAGATGATAAGTCACTGATATGTAGGTAATAGATGATAAGTCACTGATATGTAGGTAATAGATGATAAAGTCACTGTGATATATAGTTAATAGATGATTAAGTCACTGATATGTAGGTAATAGATGATGAAGTCACTGATATGTAGGTAATAGATGATAAAGTCACTGATATGTAGGTAATAGATGATAAAGTCACTGATGTGTAGGTAATAGATGATGAAGTCACTGATGTGTAGGTAATAGATGATAAAGTCACTGATATGTAGGTAATAGATTGATATGTAGGTAATAGATGATAAAGTCACTGTGATATATAGGTAATAGATGATAAAGTCACTGTGATATATAGTTAATAGATGATGAAGTCACTGATATATAGTTAATAGATGATTAAGTCACTGATGTGTAGGTAATAGATGATAAAGTCACTGATATGTAGGTAATAGATGATAAAGTCACTGATATGTAGGTAATGGATGATAAAGTCACTGATGTGTAGGTAATAGATGATGAAGTCACTGATATGTAGGTAATAGATGATAAAGTCACTGATGTGTAGGTAATAGATGATGAAGTCACTGATGTGTAGGTAATAGATGATAAAGTCACTGATATGTAGGTAATAGATGATGAAGTCACTGATGTGTAGGTAATAGATGATAAAGTCACTGATATATAGGTAATAGATGATGAAGTCACTGATGTGTAGGTAATAGATGATGAAGTCACTGATGTGTAGGTAATAGATGATGAAGTCACTGATGTGTAGGTAATAGATG
Organism: Notolepis coatsorum; assembly: GCF_963971535.1. Lineage (NCBI taxonomy): Eukaryota > Metazoa > Chordata > Actinopteri > Aulopiformes > Paralepididae > Notolepis > Notolepis coatsorum. Next base: position 176,040,011 of record NC_140170.1, on the reverse strand, counting down.
ATGAAGTCACTGATATATAGGTAATAGATGATGAAGTCACCATGATATGTAGGTCACAACCCAGCGGTGGTTGGAACACAACATTTTACACATTACTGCCACTTAGTGGAAAGAGTGATAGGGCTCAGTAACCTCATTACAGAACGCATCAGGAGCCTCTAGGTGGCGGTATATAGCCACATTTCCCTCGGGATGAATAAAGTATTTCTATTCTATTCTATACACATTCTGTACTCAAATGGTGTCCTGCGGTGAGGAACAGGAACACTATCATCTCTATTGTCTAAAGAATTCTCTTCCCCTGGACACCAGGCCGCTCATCCCCCCCCCATGCCCTGTGTCGAGTGGCTGCTTGCTAGGAGAAGGGTGTACGCGCAACTTTAAAACATTTCACAATCTGCAATGATTCTCCAACCAACCCACAGATGAATGCCAGGACCCCCCCCCCCCCCCCCCTTATCTCTCAAAACTTCACTTTTGGATGTTGGTTCTGGTCAACGCTGTCTCAACCAGCTGACCTCCTGGTCTATACTCTCTCTTCCCATTGGAGATTGTGATGTCTGTCTGTCTGTCTGTCTGTCTGTGAGCCAGTCCAACAGTCGCTCTCTCTGTGTGGTCTTGGGTGGGTGAGGTGGAATGAGAGATGGTACTGTGTGTATGCATCTCTGCTTTCACTTGAGGTGAGATGGCCGATGGTTTGTGGCGGCCATTTTGCATGTTTATTATGTGATCGTCTAAATTATTTTAGGTTTAGTTCTACTTCTACATCTCTACATTTCTCCATCTCTTTTTTTTTATATAGAATCAATCAGCTCAATTCATTTTCTCAATAGAAATGCATTTACCTCCTAGTAATTATTACTCAGCCCTAGTACCTCCTAGTAATTACTACTCACTACCTCCTAGTAATTATTACTCATTACCTCCTAGTAATTATTACTCACTACCTCCTAGTATTTATTACTCACTACCTCCTAGTAATTATTACTCACTACCTCCTACACAGAGTAAATTTTACTCAAACTGAGTCCATTTGAGCCCAAGTGAGTAAAATGTACTCAGTTTGAGTAAAATTTACTCAGCGAAATTTACTGTGTAGTAATTATTACTCAGCCCTAGTACCTCCTAGTAATTATTA